>NC_135560.1:21859174-21864174 GCF_964340395.1 Glandiceps talaboti | reverse complement strand
CATATGTACTTATGTGACTACCACAACGATGATACCGTCGCCATCACTGTAGAAATATGGCTCAAAATATGATAAAAGATAATGTAATTTGTAACAGAAAAAAAACCCCACACTTTTAAAAAGCAGAACATGGCAAGAGAAAAAAAAACCCTGCTGATAATACCAAAATGTGTGATAGGTATATAAATCATAACTATTACATTATATATATACCGTGCAGTGAACATATGCTCCAAACCTTGAGAGTACATTCACAATGTCAATGGAAATACTAAACCCCGGCTAAACGGCATACTTCCTTGACAGCGTAAGTACAAGGAGGAAAACTTGAGCGCGGCAAAGTGAAACTCTGATATACGACGTCTTATCGAGTATAATTCAGTAACAAAAAGTCACCCTTAATTGTTTTCAGACAAGATTTATTCAGTTTATCGACAAAAACTCGATTACTTGAGCTTTTAATCAAAACTGAGATTGGTGACAATGCAAGAGATAGACAGTCACAAAGTAAAACAGGGAGAGCAATTAAGTTAACAACGTTGTCCCCCAACGTAAAACCTCCAATATTAGACATAGACATTCAATTTGAAATTTGATTGGGTTAGTTGATGTGTTAGACTGATAGATAATAGCCATGATGTCCCTAAAATCTAATTACATTGTGGAAAAAGCAGTTAATATATAGTGGTGATGTCGCCCTGTTTCACTAAACGCGTGTCTTGTCCACAGAGAATGTTCATCGGCGATCTTAACAGTCCCCTTGACGGAGCGCCACCTTATCCCGTTCTGTTGTCGTACATATTTTTACCGTAATTTGATAATGTTTTAATGGATAAATGGGCCACTAATAATCCATGGCAGGGCTCGTTACATAGAAAGACTGTGTCTCCGGGGAAAGTTCACGTGTGAGAAAAGTCAAATTTCATTTGTGATGAGATGACGACTTTACGATCTTCAGCAGAGAGAGACCATGTGTTGTACTGGGTATCATCAGCAAAACGCACATTGACATGTGGCGCATTTCCTAAGTAAACAAAATGATAATTTGTGTGATATTTTGTACGGAAACATCAAAATGTGATATTGCCAAGGCGAAAATGTCGATACTATCATGCAATGCCAGATTAAATCGGAATCTAATTGCCTAGATGTACTTCTGATATCCTCTGTAATACATTATTCTAAAATCATAGCTATATAATCTAAGACAATTTATATCACAAGATATTAAAATACCATTATCCATTGTATGTATGTATGTATGTATGTATGTATGTATGTATGTATGTATGTATGTATGTATGTATGTATGTATGTATGTATGTATGTATGTATGTATGTATGTATGTATGTATGTATGTATGTATGTATGTATGTATGTATGTATGTATGTATGTATGTATGTATGATTTAAATACAGATTTAAAACACAGATTATATTTAAATAATAAAATTGTTTATATTTAAATACAGATTTAAATACATGTATGAATGTATGTATGTATGTATGTATGTATGTATGTATGTATGTATGTATGTATGTATGAATGTATGTATGTATGTATGTATGTATGTATGTATGTATGTATGTATGTATGTATGTATATATATGTATATGTATATAGTCGTAATACTTATTCTTATATAATACATTACATTAAAAATAATATTAAGCCACTTTACTTTCAAATTCGAAAGAGCAAAAAGCTCAAAGGGTATATCAACTTAGAGTAGTCTTAAGACTATTACAACGTTTGTGTACAGAACAATTCCTGTAACAATTCCTGTAATAGTAAATATACATGTCGACACAGACAGACAGACAGACAGACAGACAGACAGACAGACACAAACACACACAGATATATATATATATATATATATATATATATATATATATATATATATATATATATATATATATATATATATATATATCCATAACACCTTTTTTGAAAATATTTAAATAGACAATTTGGCTCCTGCACACATAATGTGTCTGCATGAGCCAACTTCTGTGTTTATATCTTATGATTTGATAAATTATTTTGACTGTCTATAGCGGTTTTTTTAAAAAGTTGTACTGCAAGATTATTCTTCTATATAAGTATTTGTTTGTTAGTTTGAATTATTGGTTGGCTAGTTGGCTGGCTGGGCCTGTTGAGTCAATCATGGCTAGTTAGTACTTATTAAAGTTGTAGATACTATTTCAAAGTTATTGCCGTTATCGAGTAACCCAATTAAAGTACACCATCACATGACGTGTTATAATGGCTTTGAGCACAAATTTGACGATCACTATGGAAGATAACTATTCTTTGAATAGACAGGAAGCCTTTAAAAACGAATAATTAATTATCTCACCCAGCTTTCACCAATAAACAACATTTTATGTGTCAAATTCTAGAGTGAAATATAAACATGTCAAAACATTGACAGAACTGACTTATCATTGTATTTGAAGTTGTGGACCGTCTTTACCATACAAGGCTTATGTTTAATTTTCATTGACTGGTTTGTTTGACACACTTTTACTTCCTCTACTGTCCGTTCTCTCTCTCTCTCTCTCTCTCTCTCTCTCTCTCTCTCTCTCTCTCTCTCTCTCTCTCTCTCTCTCTCTCTCTCTCTCTCTCTCTCTCTCTCTCTCTCTCTCTCTCTCTCTCTCTCTCTCTCTCTCTCTCTCTCTGCAAGTATATGCACAATTCAATATGATGAAATTAGTCAACTATACCATTGACAATTGATAGATACAATTCAACGAGTTTATGATTTCCTAAAACGTTTGTGGTAACATTTGTCAAAACGTTGACATACAGACGAATCCGGAAGATTGCGTTCAGAGTGATTAATGTCTTACATGGACGACTTATCTTTCAGTTTTACATACGCTCTATGGTGAAGGTCGAACTTAGATAAGATTACGATTTTGTGTTTGAGTATCTCGTCGAGAAAAAATCGCCTTATAAACGTGTCCAAAACGAATGTAATTCTAAATTAAGATAAGGTAAATTTAATAAATACCTTCCAACTTGTCCCTTTAGCTAGATCGAGGATTTAAAACGTTTATATTTGAACTCTCATTTGCGTTTATCAGGGGGAAAATCTGAAAGTCGTCTGATATATTGACTTGTTCCTTGACTTGTCCATTTCGCTTTGTGCGCGTGTAACTGACACTGCTTTTGATACGATTTGTAATGAATGGGTGCACAAAAGATGGCATAATGAAATCGCTTTATTGGCGCCGGGGGATAGAAATTTTACCCTGTCGTCCAGGTGAATGGCAAAACAGCATGTGAGAGAAAGCACCCGACAGCGAGCTATGCTTTGTCGCTTTCATGAGATAATGTGCCGCTACTGTCTACGGCGATTTGTCTTGTACAAGCGTCCATTTATACAATTCAACTAGATGTACTTCCCTATTCATCTCATTACGCCGACACATTTATCAACAATTTAATCATGAAGTAAAAATACACTATCTACATTTGCCGTCATTCAGACTGCGCTGACAAGGTAATTTGTGGAAGTGCACACGATTTACCTGGTTGCCCCAAAGCACTTCCAGCAATTCACACCCGTTTTCTCTAAACAAAATCATCCGAATGTATTTGTTACTGTTTGAAATGTACAGTCATTGGCCTTTATGTAGATATAGATATGTCTTTCACTGTATAGATATAGATATGTCTTTCACTAGCACACCACGGTTATATAGATCACATTATGTCTTTTCACTATATTACCAAAATATTAATATCAATAATATTCATAAAATATATTTACCAAACACAATACACAAAAGCAATATATCATTTTGTTATTTTATTTATTCAAAATATTTGGCCGGAATGTACTTTGCACTCCTCGGACGAGGTCGAAGTACGTGTTTTTCTTTGTGTTACGATGTTAATTCGAAGGAGTACATACAACTTGCCCCACGAATCTCAATCTCTCGATTATCGCTAAAAGTTTGAATGAGACGGGTAACAGCCGCCATCTTGTGCTCTACAATTACTGTCAATCGTGTTTTTACAACGATACTTTTATTAACTTAGCAAGTATGTAGTAGTCAGCCCACCCCATCTCTACCCCCCCCACATACATACATACATACATACATACATACATACATACATACATACATACATACACACACACACACACATACATACATACATACATACATACATACATACATACATACATACATACATACATACATACATACACACACATACATACATACATACATACATACACACATACATACATACATACATACATACATACATACATACATACACACACATGGTGGATGTTGGACCATTGAAACAAGTCGTTCGGAGATACAGGAGGATACAAACCTAGTGTCGATGACGAAATTTAATAACACAGTTATAGTTGCAGTATGTGCGATTGAATTATTCTCTTTCTATTCATCTCTAAGTTTATACGGTTTTCGAAAAAGTTCAAATTTCTGAAAATCACAACAAACCTCGGCTTGAAATCCAATATGTTGAGTATCATCGAGCTTGTTGCCATAACGACCAAGAAATGACGCACTAAGCGTGAAAATTAATTTACTTTTCGCTGTTGTTCAAAACTCATTTCTATTCGGAAACAGGTGACTCAAACTCACAGAAAACTCTAGTGACTGTTTTTTTTCATCTTTTCAAACAGTGCGTTTATACATCAAGAGGTACCAGGACAGTGTGATACTTTCAACAAACGAATGTGTGTCTAGTAATTACACGCTTTACCGCTGTTGATTTTTATCTCTCCTCGGGCTCAGCGGAAGAAAAGTAAATGCCTCATTTAATGAAATGTGTATGGGTATAGGCACTAATTGATAAGGTTAAATACTGTACCTCGGAGGAAGAATTAGTCTGTTATGACAGAAATTCGAGAAGATGAAATAGAAACTAATATGTATTGTGATTACTGTGTCATGTAAACGAAAATGAAAATGATGCATCCAGAAAGGCTTTGTTTGGCAGCTT
>NC_135560.1:21781674-21854174 GCF_964340395.1 Glandiceps talaboti | reverse complement strand
TAAGCAGTGTCAACTTTTTGGTTTGAGACTTGAGTCAGTGGGGTAAAGCACCATAAGTGGTGTATTCTTTCCTAAATGAAGTAGCAGAAGAATGGTTATGTCATGAAATATATAGCATTATATATCCTGGCTTTCACTGAAGGATCTACGCGTGGGGTAAATATAGATAATGCTGTATACTAGTATTTCAAAATCGCTTAGTACGACCTTAGACTCTACATGATAGTCTATTGTACGACTATCGATGTATTGCTGCCGTCAAATTTCTGGATTTAAAACAGACTTATCGGGGTTGGTTATTTTTCTTCTATTGTCTAGTGTCAGTCATTGCAGATTACCAAAGCACCCTTTTAATTATTGTTTATTTCTTTGCGTCGTAATTGATAATCTGAAGCTGTTAGCGTGGTTCATTTATTTAGTAAATAAAATAGTAATTACTGTTCCTCTAAGCATGGAAGTGTCACTGACTCTAATAGTGATGGGAACCATACAACATCACACACAGACACACAGAAATATATATATATATATATATATATATATATATATATATATATATATATATATATATATATATATATATATATATATATATATTGGCTAAGACAGACAGACAACAGATAGACAAAGGAGATGGACAGAAAGTAAAGCTTAGAATTTGGAGAATGCTACTAGGACAATACTCGTCGTGCCAGGTATCTAGCTCCTTGGTAGTGTTATCATCTCTGTCACCCATACGTAAACTTTTTATCAAACTAGTATGTTGCTGAAGTCCTCGCTGTTGTAATGTTTAATTTGTTTGTTTGCATTGCTAATTTACTGTTATTATTCCTGTAAAGATAATGATGGCATCTTAACTATTCATGCAACGTCGCTAATTACCTGTTAATGAGGTGCCAATCAATCACTGGGATCCCCTCAGATATTTAATTAACAACTACGATGCATTAATTTCATGTTAGATCTCGTTTTCTCGGTAGTCTGTATTTATACCATAGACTGTCTATGTACGTTCTCACCATCATAATATCAAACATGGGTTAACGCTTTACCAAAATGTCGAATTTACTATCATTCAATTTTGGACTATTTTCCCATCGCGCATTTGTTTCTTGTTATGCACATCATCTCAAATCGGTTTATAAGATTGTATTTGCAGTGGCCATACTATTCAAACTTGAAATAAACATAACAATTGCAGGTCAATGTCAATTTCACGGGTCATGGTATCATAAATGCTTTTATAAAATCACATCCACAATGTCGTTGGGTAGTTGTACTAGTGTAGATATAGAAATGAACTGCTAACCAATGTCAGTTTCAAGGAATAGAGACTCATTTATGTCAGAGTTTTTGCAAACCAACAATGCCTTAATTAGAAAGACAAATACACGATTTTTAAATAAATCTTGAGGGAGTTAATTATAAGAGGATTGGGGAGTGGACGCCACACTTGAACTTGTCCATCAACATTAGTCTTGCCAAGCTTGGTGGCCATAAGTTGATTCCACTAGCAGGATGAACGCCAAGTTCAAGTAGGTGACAATTTATAAATTAAACAAGGGGAGGGTGCAATAGGTGGGAAAGTTTACTCAGGATTGTTGTACTGTTTGTCATTGGGCTTTTTCACAACCCATCACTAATTGAGTAATGAGGCAGTTAATTAGTGTGTATTCATCTATCGTTTGTTATGGAAAACAAAAGTGAGGAAGTTTAAAGAGGCAAGGGGCTGAGTTAAAACAGGAATGTGAAGAACTACTGCTGAGAGGGTATTATCTTTTCTATAATCAAGTGATTCTTGTCTCGTTAAAGACGTTCTCAGGAAAGTCGCAAATTTAAAGTGGGCCAAATTAATGAAGCGTTTATCGTGAGTAATTGAACAAACAATGGTCCCCCTATGATGAAGGCATGTGTTCAGTCGTTTTGTATTTACCGGTTGTTTCAATTTTTTCAAGTATAAAATGAGACCGACTTTTAAACGTGTCCGTCATTTGACCTAATGTACCTGCCATACTCATGGTCCTGCTATGTACGCGCAATTCGAACGTGAAACTGAATGCATCGGTACGTAAATCAATAGAAATAGTCCGCAGACCACTTCCTCATATCAACCTTGGTTCACTTCCTGCTTGAAATCCAAGTAATGCAAAGAACTTTAGCTCAAAACTTTCCACACCGGTAGCAATTCTGAGAGATAACAATCTCGAAAAATTAAGGTTGGCATTTCGTTACATGATTCCCCTTGTCCAGAAATGTCAATCTTCGAGTTGAGGTCTTATGTGCCGGAGGGAAAATACTTCAGTTATCCCTAATAGGGCTTGGGCCTCGTAGACTACTTGAAGTCATGTACGGTACTAAACAGAGAAAAAACATAGTTAGCGTGTGTTACATAAAACAGAAAAGCGCGTCAAATTGTTTGGCTCAACAAATAACAACACTAGTAGAATTTTCGTTTAGATTTCGTTCTCTCTTTTCAAAAAGGCCAACAGGGTTGCCTTCACTGCCGCAATACTGTGATTAGCAGAAAGTCGTGTATTGTAACAGAGGAGATAGAAACAAATTGATTAAAAGGGGAGGTGCTAATGCTGATTTGTGCATTCAAAGAACGCCTGTGGCGAGAATTAGTACACAAAAACATGCAAAAAGTTGGTGGAGAAAGTGCACAATTGTAAACAATGGTATTGTTGCCAATGGTTGCTAACTCATTAGGAGCCTTTTCATCATCGCTCCTTTAATAAGTTGACACAGACTGGACTAAAAGGGCTTATGGCTGAGTTTGCCCGCCCAATTTGGTTTAGAGACCAACCCATAAACGTCATGTTTACATACATATCATGGAAAAGTGACAGCTAACTAGGAACCAGCATAATCCAACAAGATTGATAGTAAATCAACACAGTGGCAGATCGTGCTTATTTTGGTGTCCAATCGCCGCGCTTTACCAAACCTGTAAATATCCACTTTCTCGCCACAGAGGGGGTCCTTGCAAGGCCGCTTAGCTTAATCAGGAGTGAGTAGTACGCTGTCACAGCATGCACAGTCTAAAAGTATCTCGCCAAAAGAAGTGAATCAATAAGGACTTAGAGGGCCTCAGCAGTAATTGTATTAACAGCGTGTTTTAATACTCGTTGCACACAGTCCATCGACGATGAGTCAATTGTTGGACAGTGTTTGATTGACAAGTGGTCGTTTTAAAGTAATCGTACACATGGGCATGGAAGTTATTTGGTGTTGAGGCAACTGAGACAAGCAACAGAGGAGAATACGGTGTACACAAACCAAACAATCATCTTTTTGGTATACAACCACCTTGCATATTATCTTATTTCCAACAAATCACCTAGACCATGGCGTCGGAAATAATGCGACCTTCTGTGGCGATCGAACCCACGAACGAATCACCATCGAAACTACCTTGTAACACTCCTGCGCGGCGAAGCCCCGGTATGTCGAAGCCTAGTGCATACTCTATTGACGTTATCCTCGGTAACAAACCGCCTTGTTCCCGTGCTTTGGAAGTCCCTGTTATGGAAAGTAGACGTAACAGACAAAATGAAGTCCCCTGCCCTACGTCGCCAGAGTCCGACAGGTTGAGTTTGCTGCAGGATGAAGAAGTCTTATCGAAAGACAGCGTTTCATTGAATCATTCTGAAGGTATGGTAACAACACTCACACACTCTCTCTCTCCTTATTTATTAACCACAGCCTGGATCATAGAATATACCCAGACTATGTCTGTTGATTTTGTATTCTGACTGTAACAAACAACTCTTGGGCTATAATTGGCCTGCTAAATGTTCAGTCGTGTTTTTTGCGGGTTAACGCAACAAGTTTGTGAACAAAATAATTTCATGAAATGGATAGCCCACTATTTCATTGGCGTTCCTTTCATAATATTTGCACTAAAGCGGATAAATATAGTTCTTCTTTAAATTCCGAAAAGTCAAGCGTTCATGGAGAGGAATGATTCTAGCACCGTGACATGATAGAGCCGATTTGAATTTACCCAGATGGCTTGCAAATTTCTCGCAACAACAACTAATTAATACAATACAAGCTGACACAACACGGTTTCCGTCGGCAAACTGAGTTGCTGGTATGACACAGTCACTCCAGGGGTGCAGAACAATCATTACAGTTGAGAGAGGGTAACGAACGACATGGCCAACCAACACCCCTCCTCCTCCCGCCAAACGGTTATGACGGTTTATTGCAGTGAGACCCTAACGTACGAACCTCGACGGAATAGAGATGTCTAATAGTCACTAATATGTATAAGTCACGTCATGCTTTGTCGAGTTGTATTGTTGTCGCCCCATCCTCATTGTTGATTTTGTTTGATCGTTAATGAATACATACTTTCAACAAACGTCGTTACCAAAATGAAATGAAATTAGCTCAGACCATTGTAAAACACCCAGACAGACAACTGTGTACCATCTCCAACCAAATTACCCAAACATCAGCAAAAAATGTCAGTGGTTGGAAACCCCTAAATAACTAATATTCATTTCATTGTAGCATATAATAAATAATTCTATGAGCTAATTTTAGGAATACTTTTTTTCAACCCGTAAATATTTCATGTCTATATTTTTCGAGTTTCTCTCCTCATTGTTAACAGTTCTGTGTGTGTATGATCACTTACTTAAATTACTGGTTATTAACACACAAAAAAGCCAAAATTAAATGTGTGATGATAAACGGGTTTAATTAAAGTAATCCCCGGAGAGAAACTGATAAATAATTACTAAGTTAATATACCCTTTATTCGTGGGTTCAAATTGTACACTTTTGCTTCATTGAGTGATAACGCATAATTATAATTTTGGATATTACTAAGCGATTATATTTACATATCTACAAAGCCATGCTGGTCAACTAGACTGAATATAGTCAAAAGTGATAACCTTAGGTCCTGCACTGTTTAATTTCACTATGAAGTGGGGTATCATATGAACTGATACTCATCTCTGCTCAAACGCTTCACTTGTTGTAATCAGATTAATAGATGTGATGAACTATTTAAGGCAATACAATTAATGTCGTTCTGGCATCATTTATTTCTTTACGCATTCGTTGTCATGAATGTTATGTTAGTTAGTGTCAATGCTTTCCCATCCACTCTGACCCAGCCTTCTGGTTTATCCGCAAATCGCTTCATTTTTGCACCCTGTTAATATAATCCCCTCCCCAAAATAACTATAATTATTTTATCGATTTATGTCAGATGTTTCGGCCGAAGAGATTCTGGCAAGAAGTGATGCTGGGTCGCCAGCTGGTAGCTTACTTAACGACAGTAGCGATGCTATGGGTAGAGATTGTGAAGACCAAAAAATGAACGAATCCAACTCCGAACAGGACGGCACACCGGAAAAACCACGGAAAGTGCGACGGAGTCGAACCACCTTCACAACCTATCAGTTGCATCAGCTTGAACGGTCGTTCGAAAAGACACAGTATCCTGACGTCTTTACTCGTGAAGAACTGGCACTGCGACTTGATCTAAGTGAAGCAAGAGTTCAGGTAAATGACCCTCACATTTCGTTTTTTCCTTGTCTCGTCTGAGAACCGAAAATATGGAATTATGCTTCCCTTTTCATCATTAGATTTATTTCTCTTAGTAATCATTACATGTAACAGTAAAGCTTGAATGATAAAATAGAAAGACAAAACATAAAGATAAAATTCTGTTAAATCGAATATTTAATATTGTACGTTTAATACATTCAAATACGTTGGATATTTAAAATCGTTGATTTGGTGTTACCTTAGTAACAAAATAAATGTTATCATTTAAAAAGATAGGGATAATCATTAATTGATGCCAGTATTTCATTCTTTAAAAAAATAAAATCATTTAGAATCATCGCATGAAAGTGTAACACAGCGTCTATACGTGAATCGGCTTAGTTCACGTACGACTGCGGCAGACCGGTGTTGCCTTACTGAGCCATGCCGTAGTACGGTCAATTGTACGCCTCGGGGAAATGAACGAATCCAATGGTTCAGTTTCCAAATGGCATCAAAGTAAACGAAACGTCTACTATAATTGCTAATTAAGGAAATAAACACAGTTAGTCTGTCGTTAAAGGAACGTAAGCACAAGACTCTCAAGTAATAGTTGTCCATTTCCATTGAAAGCGTCAAGAGAAATGTGATACAGTGTTTGACTTATTAGATTGACAAGGACATTTAATGCAATCATACGAAGAACTAAAACACACTTGTATCAGGGCGGTTCTTAGCCAGACTTTCTCCACGTACATATAAACTCGACGTATTTTGGTATTTACAAGATATGGCTGGAACTTAGCAGAGGAGGGGAAGCACTCAAAAAGTCCTTAAGTCGTAGGTAACTGGCGCCTGCATGTCAAGAAATATGCGGAATTCAAGGGAGAGGTTGGGTACATTGGAACGCCTAGGCATGGGTTTCATGTGCAGTTTATAACAACTTTCGCTAGAGGAATCTGTCGACGTTGAAAAGTAATCGCATCTTCGACTGACGAAACTCTCGTCGTAGAAATTCCTTACACAATAGGTAAATTCGAATGTTTTTGTTTAGTAAATTGCTGCAATATATGCTTCATTTGGCCTGCTATGTTGACCGTACTCCAACAACTTTACTGCGACAATCTGTAAAAGCTCTAAAGTGCTCCACAGCGTGTGAACGGACGTTTTCCCTTTGCATGACTGACAGAACCGTCTGAAAATCTTAACCCTATTCGAACCGAATTCTCGAAATTTTAACGTAAAATGCTAAACATTGAGGGAGGTACCGTCAGTCTCAACTTGGAATCCCTTCACGGTTAACAAGCGTGGCAGGAAACACGCCAAATTCAAAATGTCAAGTACCGAAGCCAAGTCAACTCCTATTTCTCCACAGGCAGAGAGTGTGCGTTAATGTTGTTCATTTCAAGTACTAAGAGTTGTCCATTGCGTACATTTCACAGCAGTTTAGGTGTAACAACTACCAAGCTATAGCTTCTTGGCGTACCATTAGTAATAGAATTACAACCGCACTACATGTATCAAGAGTGAAGAACACAATAAACTGCATTAGATGTGTCAGGTGGGAAAGGTTAAATAACAACGCTACAAGACAACCAAGAACACACAGACTAACCAGTATAAATGTAGGATACACATTTTGATCAGGCACGTGATATTTCTGTAGACACCGTGATGTTACTTTACTTGGGTCCCAAACGCAAACTGATTACCACCCATGGCACCAAAGTAAAGCGTTTTCTGTATGTACCACAATCGTTTATAGCATTCATATCAAGTGTAAAAGTATTACAGTTTCATTTGCTAATTTATCAACCAATTTGTTTTTAAATTGCATCAACTTTCCGTCGCCATAAAACCACTGGAAATCAGATTATTGAAATTAAATGCAAAAGTACAATGGCACAGTCACGTGGATTGTCTTTGTGGTGGCTACCCCATACACACCACCACCACCATCACCACCACCACCACCACCACCACCACCACTATCACCATCACATTCACCACCGCTATCACCACCACCACCACTATCACCATCACATCCACCACCGCTATCACCACCACCACCACCGCCACCACTATCACCATCACATCCACCACCGCTATCACCACCACTATCACCACCACCACCACCGCTATCACCACCACCACCACCACCACCACTATCACCATCAGCGAATATGTCAGTCGTATTGATAGTGTAAGTTTACATTCAGAAGAAAACTAAAATATGGTGACAAAACAACCTGTCTGATTTTATTCACCGTTCGGTATTCACCATGACTATTTTAGTAAACCGATCATGTTCATAGTCAGTCAGTCAGTCAGTCAGTCAGTCTACAATATCACAATATCACTGACATAAAGGGCAATAGGAATAACACATGCCAGTATATTGTACTATGAAACCAAGCTGCAAACAAAAAACACACAAAGTAACAATAGACATTATATTATGACCTGTATTTTTCAACTACATCATATTTTCATACTTGTCAGTAATTCAAATAATATTCTAATACATACACAGATATGAGTCTTTTCACATTGATTATATATCATAACGTCTGTTTATTTTAGTTTTGTAATTCAATAATTAGTAAAAAGAGACAAAGTTTGAAGTGTGGTGAGGACTTTGTCTCCGTCCATACCAGCGCCCAATGTGACAACAATGGTCTTTGTAGAACAATTTGATTTAATTAAAAGTAGTATAGGATAGATTGAATACACAAATACTTAATAAAACCGCCAGCATGTTATTTCACATATCTATTACGTAACCATAGAATTTCAATGATGCATAGCATAGTGTATAAATAGACAGTCCGAGACAAACATAAGGCTACCGAGAGATCAGTATAGTGATGTTGTAAAAGGTCGATTTAAGGGCCAGTGTCTGCATTATATAGTTCTTTTATAGCAAATTTAATGATATAAGGGCAATACCCAAACTCGTTTGCTGAGCGTCAACATACTATAACTTACATAAAAAAAATTGGGAAAAGAACTGAGAACTGTGCATGCGATAGGTTTATATTCCCAGGTGTGTGTGTGTGTGTGTGTGTGTGTGTGTGTGTGTGTCTGTTTGTCTGTCTGTCTGTCTGTCTGTCTGTCTGTCTGTCTGTCTGTCTGTCTATCTGTCTGTCTGTCTGTGTTTCTGTGTGTGTGTGTCTATATAGTGTATATATATGGATCAAATGTGTCTAACGTTAACGCTAGTGTTTACATAAGACACAATATGATGGGGAAAATGTAACAGTTTACAAATCGATTTTACACAGGATTAGACACGGTCAATGTTTATTTCAAAATTTCACCAGTGCCTCCCCTCCCCTCCTCAATCGATTAAATCTCATGAATCATATGGTTTTAACCGACTTCACAATCCTAACCCTAATATTTGATCCTACACAGCAGTATTATATTAATTGGTTTACTATTTCAATTATAACAATTAAATTTTTTTTTCATGGATATTTGTGTTAATTTAAGAGGTACTCATAGCCGTTGTATTTCACTAACAGTACAAAGGAAGGCGGAGTAACAACCGTGTACATACATGTCGTTAGACTAAAGATGACGGAAGTTACATCCAACTCGTCGGTCTTTGTCCAGTCAGACTCGATCGAGTTGGAACAAAGCAACTCAAGGTGGTATAGGACATGTGGTATCTATACTACATTCCAGATCACTGCGAATATGTGTTGTTTAAAGACACAGCAAGTAGGGCTTGATTTCCATTGTTATCAGCTACCTGTTAGTTATGTTTCTATCATAGATAAAAAAAAAGATTATTGGATGTGGTACTTGATTATTTAGAGACCCAGTGAAAGTATTAGAATTTCAGTATAATTTACCAAAATATCCTGAATGGATATAATTTAGGTCTGTGACTCGTAACAATAGCAAGACAGCCACTCATCACAGTCATTGTGCAGTATGGCATACCAAAATCACCATTCTCGGCCAAAGTATTTTTTATTGTTACAGTACTTGTCTATCAAATGGAGCTAATTGCCGTGCCTGTATCGGGTTGCGAACGTAGCAACCCTGAAACTTGTTAATTAATTTTCTCATTAAGTATGTTGTACTGATTAAGTATGTTAATGTCTGATGGACTGATGACAATGCATACTCCATTATATCTGTGAAACGAGGAACAGATTGTTAATATAATGAAACAAGTTGCCGTATTTTATAGATGACATGTCTATTCGTGTTGAATACATTGTCTCACTCTCAGCTATCATGTGTGTATGGTGTGTATCCATGTCTGCTTGAGGATATAGCTGTAAACCTCCCCCGACACACACACACACACACACACACACACACACACACACACACACAATATAGCATGTCTTTATTAAGGACAAGGCTTCGTTTTAATAAACCAGGCGGATACTGCGAAGAAGCTTGAAAATATGCCGTATAAATGATGATGAAATAAAAACGCCCACCGCGAAAAAGGAAAGAAATCGTATTCGGTCAGTTCATTATGAATATAAAGTGTAAGCACTTTTACGATGGAGCCGTGTGGTGTTAACAGTAAATTGATCACAAATAGGGACTCCTGTATATTCTAATAGTGAAAAGAGCAAACAATAGTCCCCCTTCTCTTTTTGTGTTACATTCATATGACTGCATACGGTGAAGCGTCCAGATTTTAAATAGTTTTGTTCTTACCCGTCTGTCTGTTCAAATGAAAGAGTAGAAATTAGTACTATTTCATCCACAAAAGAATAACAATATGGTACGCTCTTTTGGGTATTCATTGCCACAGTGTATTAAAAGACACACAAGTGGAATGAGTTTGTGTATGTTTCTGATTGACTTAATTCAAAGACCCATCAGTGCAAACAGAACTGCACGTATGTGTTTAGTTACATTAACTCAGTGAGTATACAGTCCGTGATTGATCAACTAGTTTTCCAGTGACGTTACCTCTTTTGTTGTGATGTCCCCCCTGATTTCTTACAATTGCCTCAATTAACACCATTTTCCAAAAGCAACAATGCTGTGATGTAGACAGCGTACGGTACACGGCCGGCTTAGTAAAAACACAGACAAAAAATATCTTCCTTGTCTGTGGTGTAACCTATTCTTTAGGCCATATGCTAGATATCAAGAGGAATTTAATGTCGCTTCATTTCGACGGAATTCATGGCACAGTTCTTTTATTGATTTGGGCACAGAAGAAAAAAAGGACTTTTAAGGTAATGATTTATCTGCAACAGGCGATGACACAACAGTCAATCTACTAACAATTACTTTTGGTTGATACACGATCCACAAATTAAAAGCATCAAGTCGATAAAGCCGAGATATTTCACCATGCTTGGAAAAACAAACCTTTCACACAATTTGAACATTCGGGAACTTTCAAGTGAACCAGCGCGAGGAAATTGCCTGTCAATTTAGCGAAACTGTTACAGTTGGTTATAAATGGAAAGCTAACTGAGGCTGGTGTGAACATCACTAATCAGATGGTAGACTGAATAACCGCCTCATATACATATACCAATTTCCGATCGATACGGGCTATTTTGGCCATATAAACACAAAATCAAATAAATCAAGTAACTTGGCGTGTTGCTATTAGTCAATGGAACATTTGATTCAAAATGGTTATTCGATGATGGTGTTCAGAAAAATGTCCTTGGAAGAGGATGGTTTATTTTTTTTATCATTATTCATCCTTTACCAAAATATATCATTGACAAGGTTTATAGCTATTTGCAGTTGGCGATATCTTCAAGTCAAAGTTGCACGTTCTAAAAAAAGAAAAAATATCACCTTGATTCCGTACACAATTGAGCGACGTGTTAACTACTGGATTGTACTCTAGATAGTTATTGCAGTCACGGAGAACCTGTTAGACAGAAGTTGTGACCCAGGGATATATAAAACATGTTTTTTTTTATTGTTTGAAATAATTTCCCCAACAATCAAGAAACAGTACACGTGTGTATGACGACTAGCTGCTAAACCATTCAGTGCATGATCAGCTGGGAAAACATTTGTACATACAATGAAACCATGTGGGTCTCATTTTATTTATCGTCACAGTTAGTACTGGCCGATCAATATAATTTACATGTTTTGTTGTAGAAATCTGCCGTTTATTTCTCGTATTTCTGACTAGAGACGGACAGACAGACAGACAGACAGACAGACAGACAGACAGACAGACAGACAGACAGACAGACAGACAAATGGATGGATGGACGGACAGACAAACAAACAAACAAACAAACAAACAAACAAACAAAGAAGGCGTTCAATTATATTTCTCTCAAATATTTTCTCTCTTTAATATGTCGATATTAAATATTACGTTTAATATTTACATACTACTTTAGTTATATCAAGAGATCAACTGTCGTAATAATTATATATATAAAAAAGGTCAAAGTGTTGTAGACTCAAGTATGTAAATTTTGTATTGACAATTGACCTTTCAATAAATTTATTAATAAGCATATGAAGGCGTCTACCGTGTAACATGTAAACAAGATAATGGCTGACTTTCGCCCTTTTAATATAGTTTAGGGTGCTACCTTTAAGCCTTTCCTTCGTAATTGGACCATTGAAAATGTAAACAAAAACATAGCTGTATTCAAAGTGATGTGTAGAGATACCAGTCTAGCATGTCAGTAAAGAAACATTACTGAAAATTACTTTTCCCTGTCGATTTTGAAATATCGCTTTATGTTCATTTATTTCTGCATCAAAATTTCGACACTTTAAGCTTCAGCAGTGAATTATTTAGCTAACTATTAAAATCGACAGAAATTGACAGTATTTATTCATTTCATTCTATTTTATTTTATTGGTTGGCTACCTTTATGTTGCTTTATGCTGTTGATCGTTCTTTGGTTGGTTGGTTGGTTGGTTGGTTGGTTGGTTGGTTGGTTGGTTGGTTGGTTGGTTGCTTAATAAGTCAGTCGTTTTAGTTGGTTTTCTTTAATGTATACACTACATGATAGAATGTCCTGCATACTTTCAAGAGTTTGTTTTAAAAGAAGGAGATTACATTAAAAGAAAGAAATCATACACACAGTGTGTTTAGGCGATGAATTAGATCTTTTTGCAGCCTTTTGACATAAAACAAACAATATTGAAAGATGACAAAGCAATGTGTGTAAACTTTGAATAAAATATATATCAACGTCGGACGAGTTCGAACCCATGTAAAGCTGACCTTTGACCGTTCATTGTAGCATTCCGAACTGTCAGGCCCTCGACATCACTTATTGACATACTCATTCGATAACACACGTTGATGTATTCACCAATTTAAATTTGGTTATCACTTCAAGGAAGTCATATAAACCATTCTGGAAACACCAAATAGAGGCCAATTTCTTTGTACTTGGTCATTTTGAAATTGATTAGTTTTGATCAATTTTACCCTGCAGAAATGAAGTGGGGTATACAGTCTAATTTCCTGCCAGAAACTCCTGTATACTGACATTCATTTGATGTCATTCATACAATACCAATACATACTCTCTCGCTTCATCCCTTCTGCTTCGTTTCATGCAAATTAACCCGATATTGGCTGCAATTGGACACGAAAACCGAGTCAAACAACGATGATGACTCCTGACAGACTTAATTATACCAATTATCTCACGTCAGTGAAGCTGAAATGAAAAAAAAAGACTACCGTCGTATCTTTGACATGATGGTGACGCCGACAACAGAAAGTAGCATACTATAGGTACCATATTACGTTCAGAAGGGTCATATATTTGACACAGCATTTTTATTCTTTTTAACGGTGAGATGAGTCAAATAAAAGGTGCACCACACTTCATTGTCGCTTTGAAGTACCAGTTCATTTTGTTAGATTTGTTTCAGCAGCTCATTAAAATTGATAATTTATATTACGATCCCTTGTTCAATTGATCTTCAACAAAACGTTAGGCAGGGAGGAATGGAACTTAGTTAAAAAAATTGGGGGGGGGGATTCAAAACACCATGACTAAACTCACTTTCGAATTTCATTGTTCTCAGTAGCTTTTTAATGATCTATATAAAGTCTGATTAAGAAAAATATTGTAAAATAGTCAAATGGAAATAAAATGTAAAGAACGCATGTAGAATTGTCAGAAATTGATTGGAGCTGGAATACTACTGACACTGATGAAATACAGGAATTCTTTACAAACATCTTTACATCCCGCCATATGGCAATCTGTCCAGTACCAGAGTTCTCTACTCTTGTTTATAATTCATTATTTCATATCTCCTGCGACATCATGTTCCTTCAATTAATAATGTCACGATTTTGGAGTCACTATGACAGGGATAATAAAAGGACAATCAACATTTCATATGTGAGCTTTCATGTCCGATTCAACTTGACAACAAGGCGCTATTTAGTAGTCACAGACCAGCTTTATAAAAACCTGTATATTGGCTGTACATATGACGGGACGGTGTGTTGCGCTTGCCCGCGTTTTGGCCTTCATTAATATTACCCAGCCGTACAGTATTTGAATAAACAATTAAAGGGTCGTTTTATAATTGTCTGTTTATATTTTTAAACTAACACGTCTAATTATACATGTATACAACCCAGCCAGCATCTTTACCATGCCACGTGTTACCCTGCGGGCCTGGACAATCGCTTAAATTAGGACCAAAGCATTAGCACTACGTTGCCGACTGCAACAGACTCGCTTTCAAATGGAGTGTGAACTTTTAATTATCTTTTCGTAGTATAGGAGATTATTCTCCAGCGTTTACAATGAAACACATTGTATGAAATAAATACAAGCCTACATAAGGCACGAATTAAAAATGAATTATTCAATTTTCATACATTGAAAAGAAATTATATATTGGACTGTTGCATTGTTCGTAATATACAGACAATGCTAAACAGGTATACAGTTTCGTGATAATCAAACATTATGCGTTTTGTTTGTTTGTTTGTCCTTTTATTTATTTATTTATTTATTTATTTATTTATTTATTTATTTATTTATTTATTTATCTGTTTGTTTAATTCCGAATCAACGAATACACAGAAAGAGGGCGATTCCTTCATCGACGGTGAATTAAATAAAACTTACGAGAAAATTTATCACCATGTGTCTATTTGTGAAATATATGGTGTTGACAACGACAACACCACCCTAAGACATTGAAAAGTATTGACTTTATGCCCCGTAAATGTGTAATTAGAGTTGATATTTTACCTTCTGTTCATGTTGGAGATAAACCACTTAGTATTGTTCATGAACATGACACAGGGTTATACCCTGACCGACTCTCTGCATGATGATATAGTGCAATCAAACGCCAGGTGAAATGCTTTTACAGCCAAGCTAATATTTTACTTCGTACATTTTCACACTATTCAGTTGATGTTAAGCTATTATTTAGAACTTCTGTTCGAATATGTACTGCTCTCAGTTGTGGTCATTATACAGTAAAGAGTGTCTGAATAATTTTAGAGTTGGTTACAACCATGTGTACGCTTTCCGTATTCGTATGTGATATTCGCGAGACTGTAGTGCAAGCTCAGTGTTTATCTCAACACACAACCTCCACTTTTGGGGTTCTTAGGCGAAAGCTAATGTACACTTTTTTGAAAGGTTAAAGTAATGGTTTTAATTTAGCGATGCTAAATTACGTTACGATCCTCTGCTCGATGAATATTCAATTGTGCCTGTAGCTTGTTATAGGTGTGTATTGTCAGCTTATCTTGTTTGAGTTCTGTTAGTTTAATAATTCTGTTTTTGTGTGCATTTTTAATTTTTCTGTCTATTTTAGCTATGGGATGTTTTGAGCATTGTTGCGTTCTCTCCCCCCCCCCCCACCCCCGAAATAACTTTAAAAATAACAACAATAATACTGAGGTGTAAGGTCAAAATTGCTGTAGAAAATTACTGGTACGGACTTTACTAGAAACCAGTTCAATATGTATGTAGAGGGGAAATTTTCTTTTCTGGTCGTATAAATTTCAATTCAATTCATTTTTAAAAGGATTTAGTAATTATGTCCACGTATTGTCGCCATGGTGTCACGAGGCGTTGAAATGTTTAGAGTATCATGCATTTCCAGCGTTAAAGGTTGAATTCGATGTTGACAAATAAAGAAGAATAAATAAATTCTAGTACTGATTAGTAAACTAGTACAATGCGATTCAAAATGATACAAAGATATTTTATGTGATGCATAGAAAGCCTGTGGTGTTTCTCTACCCGTATATTTTACGCAGCATTTTTTTCTGGTCTGGGTTATGCATATGGTGTTTTAATTTCAAACACGACAAGATAGTCTTTTTTTTAATGTATGTGTTGCGCCACGCACAACGCCACTGTTGGTATTCTGGAAATTGTGAACTAGAGATAAAATTATTCTATGAACGAGGTGACAGCGTTGCTACCTCCCAGTAGAATGAAATAAATGTATACAATGTAGTTGTATAGACACCAGCAATGGGGTAAACCCATTCATACAATTATCCTAATTACTCTCACTAAATGATTCAAATTAGCAGAAAATACACCAATATTAGGCTTTCAAAAGACGTTTCCCTCGAGTCTACTGTTTCCCGCCCATTGCTCATCTTTCTGAGGAACCGGACTCATCATCCTGTCTCCTGAATGTGGTGAAATTTTACAATTTGACCAATTTAGGCGCGAAAACCGATAATTGGACAAGACGAACCGTCAATTATCCTTTTATCTTCAGTTTTATTTCTTTACACTCATTTCAAATAATCAGTGTCTATGTTCTTTAGTTGTCTGTGTCCGGTGTGATCTCGTACCATTGCATGTAATTTTAAAGCTTTCATCCAAAATTTGGCACTAATTACAAAGGAAGGAAAATGCAAAAGAGAAAGAGTGTGTCATTCATATATATACTTAGCAGTGTTTCAATTTAAAACTTGCCTATCCAAACCAAAAACAATTCGTACAATACCTCTTGGAACAGATTCATAACATGACTATTTTAATCTAATTTCGTAGCTTCACCATTGAAAACCATAAGTAAATTAGCGCTGGTCGTTTTATGCGAGGAGAAACACGTTTTTCCCATTAAAAGTGCTCATCTAAGTATAATCATTGCTATTACTCCCAAAGTCATTGATACAATTCGCATGAAATAGCATTTCTATTTTTTTGGCATAACAATAAAAATTTGACTCTGGCGTAATGCTCTCATTTACACATTGAATGTACATGTTCCTGTCTGTAATTGTTGGTTCGTTGTACAGAAAATATTGGGATGAATGCGAAAACAATGAAGAACTCAAAGCCACATTTCATGCTGTGTGGTACCGCCATTGAATGAATAATTTTCAGATATTCAATATTATTGCACAGTAACCTTACTTTTGTGCAAGTGAATATGTATTTGTTTTAAGTTTATTACTATTTTGTTAGAATTGTATTTTTAAAACGGGGGATAGATGGTAGCATCAACTATACCAAGGCCAAAGGCGGTACTAACTCAAAGCCTTTCGTTTTGATAATAAACAGACTCTGTAGGAGTGATGGTAACACCTCATGTTCTCGTCACTCATTTGTTGAATGTCTAGAAATATTCTACAATTGCATAGTATACACTCTAATATGCTAAATTTTCCCTTGTTCTTCAGGTATGGTTTCAAAACAGGCGAGCTAAATGGCGCAAACGTGAGAAGGCTTTGGGAAGAGAGAGTCCCAATTTCCTATCGCCATATGGCGGCGATATCAGTCCATCACATGAGCTCAGTCCCCAGTACTCAAGTCCTGAAAGTATTTGGGCCAACAATTTGGCCAGACAACTGCCATATTTAACCGGAGTAGGACCAATGCGAGCTTTGGGTCACCAAGGGACATTTATACCAGCGACCTCTCCATATCTGCATGGCAAATCATTTGACGGACTTTTAGCAAGCTACATGTGCAATGGCCTCCCAGGTTCAGTGTTGGCACCATCGTCTTCATCGGCGACGTCACTTCCGCTTGCATCCCCAGTCCTTTCCTCGCTCCCACCAGGAATTTCACATTTGGACTTAGCAGACGCATATGGTATTAGAAAATCTAGTATCGATGCTTTAAGGTTAAGGGCAAAAGAGCACACTTCTGTTTTAGACACCCGGAGCGGTGGCACACCGCCAGAGAAGTAAAAGTGAAGATGACGCCTTGTTATTTTTTTCGCAGTGAGGCTGCCACCTTTGAACTGAGTGTTTCTCAGAGAAACTTTCACTATACTTTGAGAATATAAACTGCGTACTCCGTCACTTCTTGTGGTATTAGTTGGTGACCTCTCAGACCACTGGTTGGCTATAAGACACATTGTGTTGTGAAAATATATTCACACTTGTGGTCTCTTAGTGACAAAGTCACGTGACCATATGAGATGTCAAACCATCATTCCAGTATATAGAATTGAGACATGTATTCAAATCGCTTCAAATTCTATTCTAAATATGTAAAACTTCAGTTGTAATGAATTGAAGAAAAACTTTCTGAGTTGTATGTTATTTCTTGTTATATTTTCTTGACACACTGTTTTTGAAAAAGTCATAGCAAACAGCATGATGTAGACAGTCCTGGGTAGTAGTATTATGATGTCGGTAACAAGCCAACTTAAACTAGTATTTACAGTAGGGTTTCGTCAATATTGCCTGCTATGGTTTCATAAGTTATATTTGGGTACTTTGGTGTTCTTCTTTACTGGGTACCACCTTACGTTGATAAATTGTGTACCGCCACGCTCACAAATTATTATTTTCTATGTCTGTTCGACGAATGTTACATTCTTTAATCTTTCTCACATTAATCATTCATGATTTCATCCAATGTTAACATTCCTATCCAAACTTCAACGGTATTATGTGTCTTAAAGTTCATCATCATGTTATCCGACTATACAACATACCATTTTGTATACATGTAAGATCTCTATCATAGAAGTCATAATTAGATATTCCATCTCGCCATTTTGAAATGTCATGGTTTTTGTCTTTTTTTGTCTTTTTTGTTATTGTTTTTTGCTTTCTTTTACAAGAATTTTGTATTTCGCAAACATCTTTTCATGAAGACATGTAAAAAAGACGAGAGAGCTGGGAAATCTTTTTAAACATTCAAGGCCGACAATAGAGCAATCTTTGAAAGGACGTTTACCCAATTTTTGTAAGAATTGGGCCTGCAAAATCTGGCGCCATTTCGCCTGATGTGCAACTCATTTGACCCACCGCTGGGCATGTCGGGTAACCCGTCCATGACCGAAAAATGGCAGAAAATCGTATTTTAATTTCCTTTTAAAGGAAGAAATGACTTGCGATTATTTTCAATCGTCGTAATGGCATGGGCAATAACCTCATGTGACAATCAATGTCGATTTGCCTTCTGAGTTTGCTGAAATTCTAATATCTATTGATTGAGATGAAAACAGTATAATGAGTGTGAAAATATCGTATAAAACTTTCCCTCGTTCATTTTAATGGGAATAAAGCTGTTAACGATTGGTTATTATTATTAAGTTAAATTTGTGCAATAAAATTACAGTTGACAATTTGAATTTGATGTCAGTTGTCATTATGTGTTGGTATCAGGCTCTTAACGTACATCCTGGAAGGAACTTGCTAACTCCTGCTTAAAAACCTCAACCAAACAACTTAAAGCATTTTGGGTCTACAGTACATTAGCCTGTATACTCGCTGGATCTGTGACTCCACAACACTCAGTATAGACAGTAAACAATTGTAGCACAGCCAAAGACACAGACAGTCGATGGGCTACCATTATATACATCATAATATCAATGTTCACGGTTCGCCGAGTGTATTCTCTTCTCTCAAAATCCCTAACCCTTCTTGGGAGCATATTCCTGACCGAGATTATCTCTTACATCCTGTGTATTGAGAGAGAGAGAGAGAGAGAGAGAGAGAGAGAGAGAGAGAGAGAGAGAGAGAGAGAGAGAGAGAAGGTGACAGTCATTTACACGGACACACATAAGGGGAAAGACAGGCTGACAGACGGACGGGGTGGATCGATGGATGGATGGTTGGATGAATGGACAGGTGTAAACAGAGTCAAAGGGATACAGAATCACCAAAATATAGGTAGACATAGAGAGGGGTTGTGGAATTGTGTAAATAAATAGGATATTAAGGAAATGTAAGGGTATATTAAGAGACAGACTAAGCCAGGGGCCGACACAGTGCTACATGTATATATGGCAATATTTAGAAAGTCTGGGCAAAACGGGTTGCCCTAGTATAACAGGAGAAAAGTACATTTACAGATAAAATGATGAAGGCAACATGACATTTATTACATACCCTCAGACAACTTCTAATGCAAAGGAAACAATTACATAGGTGCCGTGTAGTGTTTTAAGTAGAAGTAGTCAAGTTTAAATGTTGATATCAGTTAGAAAATAACCAATTATTAAAATCATCAACTCCATATGTAATGTTTCATTACAGGCCTGTTTTACTGCAATACGAAAGAATAGCAATGCTTATCACTGTTAAATGTGATTTGGCAAATGATCCTGCTGTGTTTGTTGTGTCTCTGTTAGTCTGGAGTAAAAATATGTATATCTTTGTGTCAAAAACGTAATGTCCCATGCGTGAAATACCAAGCCTACATCATTTTAGCTTTAAAGTAAATTTGTATTGCTAGGATTGTTTTGGTTATTGGGATGATACACGATCACATCTGAGTACTCCTCCATGAGGATAAAAAACCTAGATCTTACTTACAAATAAATGCAGAAAGCTGATATAGTGCTGTAAGCCTAAAATGATATAAATGATTGAAAGTAAGAATTGTGATTTTATGAATCAGAAGGGAATTATGAAAAAAAAAATCTTTGTGGTTATACAATGTTGTTTTCCCGGGACAGTAATAGTTATTATTTGTATACCTGAACCAAATTGCCATTCAAAGTTAGATGGATTAAAACCACAAGTGTATATATGTATGGCATCAGCGATAATTGACAGCTGTTGTAAATGCATGTATGGCATCCTGAAACAGATCTAAACTGTAAATGCTATTGTGGTGTGAAATATTGCTTTTAATCGTTTGTTAGGGCGTATTCATTAAAATACCGCGTTTTGTATGGTTTTACGATTCTGTCTACTTCTGTAAAAGTAGTAATTCGCTAGTAATCTCGCTGGGTTATTTTATCACGATGATTTACATATTTCCACTCGTGCTTGTGCGTGTTGTTTTTTCTGCTACGCACTTTTCACTCCTTTCCTCTTGTAAATATGTCCGCAGAGAACACATCAAGCACTCTGTTGGTCACTGTTAATAGGGTAAGGCTAAAGTGTGCTTGATTGGTCAGTGTTAATAGGGTAAGGCTAAAGGGTACTTGATTGGTCAATGTTAATAGGGTAAGGCTAAAGTGTGTTTGATTGGGAAGTGTTAATAGGGTAAGGCTAAAGGGTGTTTGATTGGCCAGTGTTAATAGGGTAAAGCTAAAGGGTACTTGAGTGGGCAGTGTTAATAGGGTAAGGCTAAAGGGTGTTCATAATCAAAGAGAGAAAAACATGACAGTGAGAGTTTGCCAGGTGGGAGTTGAAAACGATAAGACATCTTATTGTCACAAAACAAGAAAAGAAAGGCAACAAATACATGTAACTTAACTGAAAGTATTGTAACATGTCAAATCGCCAAACCACAGAGACACAACAAGTATACACGTTAAGAACTTGTAACAATATTATTTATCGACCTTAGTAAGCAACTTACTTGAACCAATTTCTACTACACTTGAACACCCATCAGGAATCTCGCAATTTTAAATTGAATTACTCATAACTTTGATATGAGACGAGACATCAGTAATTCCTTGCAATAGAAACGACAACTACCATTTGAGTCGCCGAAATTGGACAGATTGCGACAAATGAGAATCTTTATTCCGGATAATTTATTAGTTTTACATACAAATAAGCCATTAAATACTCGCTGATGTTGTATTTAACACAGGAGATGGAGAATCAATTCAATAAAAAAAAACACGTTTTAAAATCAATGTCTGGCCACAGTGAAACGTGTCAACCTGCAGTACAGGGTATATAGGTAGACGCCACATGCGGCAAAATTAAAAGCCATGATTATTTTCGAGATGAAATATGGGTTTCAGCTTTCCTGATATTAAAGCTTATTGACCTTATAGCTAGTTGACATTCGCGTCAAAATCCCATCGTGACCTCCCCGACAAACACACACACGCAAAGGGCAGCTAGAGATAATACACATTATTAAAATCATGCCATCTGAAACAAAGCATCGTCTGAACTGACTTAACAATCTGACTAATATTGCTCCATTTCATCGGATAGCTCAACAAATATACTACATTTCATTATGATGTACATTTCCTTGGTGTAAAGTATTACTGACTGACGTCAAATCCTTAAGAGAAACTATGTGCTAAAATAGTAGATTCTCAAACACAGAAACAGTAACAATATTCAGAAAGGATTTTATGGAGTCAGACGCTTTATTCCAGGTGACATGTTTTCATTGCGGGTAGTTGAAACTCTGCTCAAGATTGATATATAAATAGATAATGATGATAATAATTTAATTTCTTTGTGTAAGCTAGGCCACTGGCCTTTAGGTACACGACCTATGTAATATTTGTAATTTACAAGGTCAAAGGTCAAAGGACGTCGTGAGTCCTCTTCTTTTGGGACTATTAAACTGTTCTTTGTAAGTCCCATGATTACAGGTCTTTTAATGCAGTGTACCGGCATATCTTACGTATAACGTTTGATAAATATATCACAATCTGTATGTAGCTTTAGGGGTGAGCTATGAAAATTCTTGACTTGATTGCGGAGGGGCTTTGTACATTTTTGAGAGGGGGGAGGGGCTGCGAATTTTTTTCACCAAAATATTTTTCCTCGGCACCCCTTCATTTCCTGGCATAAATTCTGCTCGCTCCCTATCCAGTGGTTAAAGTTTTTTAATATAAATTTTAAATTCCATACAAACGGGTCATATGTTACTACACATGGACAATGGAGAGGACAGTGAAAGGAACAAGAATGAAAATGTATATGATATGTCATTTATAAGGTAGTTTGTTCTTGCAAATATTAAAGACATCAAGAATAATCTCATTCTATGCCACAGGTCACAAGTTCTATCATATGATTATCTGAAAAAATTATTTTGCAATTCCAGCATAACCTTTAACAAGTTATGGAAATGGACATTGAAATGTAGTTCATGTGCCATAATCCCTTTTCAAATACATACACTTTAAACAGAAACAGTCACATTTGCAAAATGTTTTAGTTGAAGTTGCTATGATATTTTACTGTAAGGGCTCTCGTAGTTTCTACATCTTATCTCAAAGTAACGATTTCATAGCGGGCGCCCCCAAGTGTTGACAAGACGTCAGCAACGTTTTATTCAGAAATTCAACATTGAGAAGAATTTGGACCATAAAGGGCGCCAAGTATGTGGTTAATTTTCTAAGATTATAACGCTATTGAACGGAAAACCAATTCATTTGTTCAATGACATTTGGACAATCCTCCGATAGTATGTATCTTGACAAGGGGACTAAAAACAAATTTTCTAATTAATTGAATTTAATTTGGTAAATAAATTAATAAACTATAACAAGGTGGAGGTATCAACAAAATTTGATCGATGCGAAACTATATCAAACTATAACCGTTATTAGGTAAATGTTAATTTCTAAGTCCATCTATTGTCCATCGGCTTCACACCGTGACACTTTAACGCTTGGTAAATCTCACGCAACACCCAAGAGAGAATCCCTTACCATGATTATACAAAAATAAGTAAATTGAAAACTTCCAACGGTTCAACGCTGACGGATCTCTAATTGAGTCCTTGTAGGCATTTTCTAGCTGTTCGTTTTTCGTTAAAATTTCAAAGATCTTAGAAACGTCGGATCTATCTACAGTTCAGATATTTTGAAGACTTTGATCTAATGATCTAAGTAGAAAGCTTAAGCAAAGAATCTTAATGACCGACGGGACACTGCAAGACAGGTTATGTAAGGGAAGATGAATAGATACATGTACTCACAAGTGAATATTCACTTTTTAAAATTAAAATTCGAATTATCATGCCTTCGGCTGTGGTATGCGAAGAGCCAAGACTTGTCTTGCGCTTGTATTCAATTGCAAGTGAGTCGTAATTCTGAAGTCATGCAGGCTGAATAAATTTGAGACCAACAACAGCAAACGAATCGCACGTGCTTTCTTTTATAAGAAACATTCAAGACAAGATTTCTAAAGCAGATAGGTGACCTATAGGTTTTGATGTAGAGGTCCCAACTACGAATAGCATCGCTGAACGTAGCCAATTATCGCGATCAAAACAGTGAATTAGGCACACATTGTGTAGCACTCTCTTCGGCTAACAAGACGTACTCTAGATATAATTTCTTGGGGCTTCAAACGGGTACTTGTTGTTGTCATTATTATATGCTTCGCCATTCTCACAACAGCGCGTTCAGTTTAACAAAAGCTGGACTACTCCTGATTGACAGATTGCTATGGCAACTAAATATAGGCATAAAAGGGACTGCATCGGGGTACTAATAAGGGGCAACAGGGCAAAAGATGGCAGACTGGGCTAGCAATTGTTCACTAATTCTTCTCAGCTTTACAATTCATGTACTGGTTGCTAATTGAAGAACTACGAATAGTATTCATTGACAAACAGTCAGCGGTGGGGCTTTGGATGATCCCTTGGTCCTTCCTATAGAGGCTTCGCCAAAAGAAAAGCATGCTTAACTCAAGTAGTTTCACTAAACTAGCAGTTCTGTTACACCACAGTAATTAAGCATCTGAAATGGTCGATTTAGTTGGACTCACTCCAACAAACTTCAACGAACACCAACTATCGAAAGGTAAACTTTAACGCGTGCAAACGAAATCATCAAAATCTGTCCAAAGACGCGGTTAACATAACTGCGCAATTAGACGCTAATATAAACTAATTAGGGCCTCTAATTACCTATTCAAGGGACACAAAGCAACGACGCATTAACAGTGAAGTAGGCCGGACAGTTATCACTAATGGTGGAGTCTTCTGAAAGAAAACCACTATACTATACCTAATTTAGCAAATACCCCTTTGAAGTATAGTGCTTGGCTATTGACTCAATTCTGCTTTAGCCTGCAAAAGCGTATTCTTTCTTTTCGAATCTGAACTGGTGGAGTGGCAAAGCCGCCCTCAACAAGACCAACGCCTTGTTTAATGGCCAAATTTCAATTCTTGTTCGGTCTAGCAACCACACAAGGGCTTCGATCGCGACGGTAGTGAGAAGGGAAGAAATCAACAATATCGACAGATACCGTTTCAGTGTGTTGACCAATCCAATTACGGTTTATTATGATTGTGTACTTTGCAAACATTCTATGTGTGTACATTCCTCTGTACGCACACATTCAATTCCATTGATTTCCCATTCAATCCCAATTATGCGCATCGAAGTCACATTTCGTTCACCTCCCAATTTTAGAGGATTGAACACACCCACAATCGTACTTTAGTATCAATTTTAGAGTTCTACCTTTACTTCATGTCCTTAATACAGTTAGATTTTTCGCTCTGAAGACTTACCAAGTTCGTTTATTTTCTCACCACTCATTTCCGCCGAAGGCCTTCTCACAGGATCGTTGAATTGAACAGCAGGGGTCGTTCTTTCCCTTTGTATGTGATTTTCATTCCCTAATTCTATACCGTCTGAAACGAACAATCCTTTACAAAATGGAATCAAAATTTAACGCTTCCCACGTAAGACTTTGTGTACATCGTTCGATGAAGATATTCGACCCTTACTGAAATAAAAGACTCGGTATCTACCAAGTTGGCTAATTAAAGCGTATATAAACCACATTTTTTCGATCGCAGGTGATTAGGAGTAGACTCTATTTATACCAACAATGGTCGTATTTGTTGTAACTTGGAGACAGAAAAATCGTTTATCTATAATGGCGGATGCCATGCAGGTTTCAAGAAATAATCCCGCCATCTGCTAAGAAACAACTATTAAGTTATTAAAATTATAGCGTCTGAAATAATGAGAGGGGAACACAGAGTAACGCCAAGGTAAGATAGCTTTGATCGACGCAGGTAAGATTATCTCTGACATAGACAGTGTAACCAGGCTTGTGGAGTGGCTCTGAAGAACATAGTTCGGACGATTCAAGCCCGGCACTTTGCTCAAGCAAACCCCTTTCTGTTTTGGCAAATAAATGTGTGCAGTTATTCAACTCAACAATTTGCCTCCAGAAAAGAATCGTTATCTTTCCAAACACTTGTAAAGACCGTTTGACAACTCGGAACCGTTTTGACTTGACAGAGAAGTGGAATAGTTTCTCACATAACAATACAATGGCAATTTTCTACATTGCTATTATCGTTAATCAACAGTACCAATCAACTATGCACAGTGATATGATGAGTAACTGTCAATAAATTGTTAATCAAATCTATAGAAAGAGTTGTTTTTTGAACAACGAGACGTACAATCTAGTGATAACGTGTAATTGAATTAATTGCAATGGTCAAGTGGAAACGTCCCATCTCTTTGACTATTGATTGACCGCATTCGTCGAAATCACTTCAGAGCGGTCGTAATAGTGTGCAAAAAGGGTAAATACTGTCGAATAATTTTAATATGCACTGAAAAGAGAATTTTGCTGTTTTCCTTGACCTAATTTTCACTGTTTTATTTTAGGAAAGTGTGCAGAGTAACTATGAGAAGAAAAAACCCACACCCGCGAAAATAATGGCAATAATTTCCATTTAGTCGTTCACAGTATATTATATCCATATTTTGTGTGGAAATTGACATCCGTTCATTAACAGTCGACCGCACTATTTCTCGTCCATGGGTAATTTTACAAACAAAGTTGTTGGTACAATGTAAATAAGTAGACCCATCCTGTTAGTCATTTACATAGGAATGATCATTCTTAGTGACCACTAATTCCTCAAGGACCAATGTTTTGTAAGTACAGTTTATTCAAGGCAAAATATCACGTCTTACAAAGCCTTTTGCAATTACAGATATACCCATCGTGATGTGTTTCCGGTACATTTTGAGTATTAAAGTTGGTGGCCAATTACCACTTTTGGTACCGGTTTCAAACTTGTATTGCGGTGTGTAAAAAAAAATGTTTTGCCAAATTTCGCAGTACTCTTACTGCTATTGGATGACTAGTACAAAACGATTTGTGAAAAGTTCGTCTATACATTTTGGTGAGTTTGGCAAATATACTGTCAGAGTCGGTTGTTTTCAAAACTTTAACATATTCAATTGCGGCCATACCATGGTCCTCACCAGATGTACATTTCATCGTTCTTGTATTTGTAAAAAAAATACATGTACATTGTAACATTATGCCTCCAGATATATAGAGTAAATATTAGGCAGAAAAATTGTCTCTGTAATTGTCTTTGAAGTGTTTAGAAGTTTTAGGCTAAGCCTACTCGAACATGAAAGCAGGCTAAAACGTTTAAACACTTCAAAGAGACAATATTTGTGCATAACCTTTACTTTGTGTATCTGGAGGTATAATGTCACAATGTGTGTATTTTTATGTTTTAACTTAATGTATTTCACAATTTTTAAGCCGACCCTACAACTCTTTGCGTTGTTTGTAACGGTTACGGAGTTTACCCTGAACAAAGATATGTTTAGAACAATATTTCATTTTGCATGTATTTGCGTGATTTACAAATGTAAACTTGTAATTCATTCATTCATTCATTCATTCATTCATTCATTCATTCATTCATTCATTCATTCATTCATTCATTCATTCATTCATTCACTCGGTCGCTCGGTGAGTCGGCAGGTCAGTCAGTCAGTCAGTCAGAAGACATGGATATTTGAATTTGAATGTGTTTCAATGAAATGGAAAATAAGTGAATCATGAAGTACACATAGTTATCATATAACAGTTACTTCGGATTATACAAATGAAGAGTCGCACACATTTTTGACGACAGGGGAGTAGAGATGTTTATGCCATTGACCCAATCATGTTCATAATCAATTATGACTTTATTTAACTATCATCATCATAATCAGCGTCACAACAACAACAACAACAACAACAACAACAACAACAACAACAACAACAACAACAATCAGTGTTACCACAGCAATGGCACAGACATGACCATTATTATGGTTTCATGATGACACTACGCATCGAAGGCGAAACAATAACATAAACGGAAACAGTAACAATGACTAAAACATGACTGAACGGCGACAGAAATTCAAAGCGAATTATTTTTGGCAGTAGCTTGTAGCTTTACTTTCGCATAATCATCAACAGAACAATCGTGCGTAGATGGGTTAACATTGGCATTAAAATATTGCTATCAGTCACCGCATCAACACCCGACGATATTTTAGCGTTGCACAGAGACGTGATGTCATTCACACTGTTCGGTATGGTAGCTATAGCTACACGTATTTCATTATGTTGACACAAATTATACTAAACAAGCTTCGAATCACGACTATTTAACGATCCAGTGGCAAGGACATTTTGGTAAACAGCCTGAGGGTTGATTTTTGAATACAGGTAGTGGACACACTCGACCACATCTGCTGCTAGTATACGTGATACTGATAACACTTTAACTTAAATCATTAAAGATATATTAAATATTAAGTTTACCGGAAACAACAAAAACACATTTTATGCTACAAGCATACGTCTAAAAATTATGACAGAATTAATTAAATATACAAGGACGACGTGTTTGAAATACTCATCGTAATGTTTTTGTTTTGTTATCAAAGTTACGCGGCTTTAAATCTATCCACTAGTAAACATTATAGATTTAATTGGGGAAAGTCAACACGCTATTGGAATTATCTTCACGTTGATCGAATTGCGTTAATCTATTTTGTTGGTAGTCAAATTTATGATATTGAAATGTAAAAACATGTTATCCGTTTGTCGTTACGATAATTGTCGAGCTTATTGTTGGTAACTGTGATGACTTGCTTTAGCCACATTTAATCACATATACGACATTGTTCTTCAACTTAATAGACTGTCGAAGAGATATAAGCATTGCGGAAAAGCCTGCGCTCCCGCAACAAATTGGAAACAATTTACTATGAGATAAGCCACGAATGAGTGTTTCTGTTCAATCAAAGAGGGCCTCCGCTCTCTAATAGAGCTTTTAAAGCAGTATTAATTTCCCGTCAGTAATGCGACCATTTTGAGGAAAACTTTATAGCTGCTTCCCCGTTATACATTGTCTGCTAGATATGTATCATGTTATCTCGGGCGTTCACAAAACGTGTATAGTCAGGGAGTAGATAATGTTCAGTACCTCACAAATGCCACATTTGTGATCAGTTGAACTATTGTAATATAGGTTATTTGAGGAAGATAAAACACTCAATTGCTTAGCTAATCGAATTTAGCCCTACATTGACAGAAAAAACATCAAAGCAAAAGAGAGTGCTCTGATGCCATCAACAAACTCAATTTCTGTCGACAATTTTTTATCAAATTTTGTGGCGATGAGGATTGATTGATACAGGCGATGAAGTCAACGCTTCGTCTTCAATACTGAGTTTAAATGACTTTGATACGGTTGAAGCGAGTCTTGTATTTGGCTTGCAATGGGTACAGGCGTAAGCTGTCCTCTGGGAGCTAGAACGAATAATTATTATTCGGCTCGTTGTCTGATGCAGTCACATCTGTGTTTGTAACCCTCAAAGTGACAAATATGAAGCGATGTCGAGGGTTTGATGCACTACGAGAGACACAAATTTGCTAACAATTACGAATTGGAGGTAGCGAGTGGTTGTCACTAAGTATTCAGGGACTGTTTGTAGTCTCAAGACGTGTATCAACGTAAATAAGAAACAACACCTAAATACAATCAATCGAAAAAAAATGTTCTAACTAATGCGATGATGATAAACCTCTGGAGTCGATGACTACGCGACGCCATTGAGTGGTAGCATGAATGACAGCACTACTGTATAAATTTGTAAATGTATGTATGTATGTATGTATGTATGTATGTATGTATGTATGTATGTATGTATGTATGCATGTATGTATGTATGTATGTATGTATGTATGTATGTATGTATGTATGTGTGTGTGTGTGTATGTATGTATGTATGTATGTATGTGTGTGTATGTATGTAAGTATGTATGTATGTATGTATGTATGTATGTATGTATGTATGTATGTATGCCTGCATGCATGCGTGCGTGCGTGCGTGCGTGTGTCTGTGTGTGTGTGTGTGTGTGTGTATGTAGGTAGGTAGGTAGGTAGGTAGGTAGGTATGTATGTATGTATGTATGTATGTATGTATGTATGTATGTACGTACGTACGCGTGCGTGTGTGTGTATGTATGTATGTATGTATGTATGTATATATATATATATATATATATATATATATATATATATATATATATATATATATATATATATATATATATATATATACATATATATATTATTATAGTTTACTATGGAACAACGTCATTCTTTTATCTTTAAGTTATTTTTTTCAGTTGGTGGTTTTTTTATGTTTATAATCTTATATTGGCATAATACGGATTGCTAAGCTTCAGCATAAATTACATTTTTTTTAAAAACTTTTCGGTCCTTTTTGTAAAATACGTGTAAAACTTTAGCAAAACTGAGTGTTCATGTATTATTGTTGTTGAAGACTCGAACTGTCAGGGCGGAAATACGAGACTGTGATCAAATTGTTTTGACGAAAACAGATGTGATCTTCGTTGTTCTTTGCAATAAATGCTAACAAAATTGACGTAATATATTAACGATGATGCAATGTGTTGAAATTAATGGGAAAAGGGTAAAAAGTGAGCTACCTTGGATGACAATTGTGGAAAAAACTGAGAAAAACGCCACGTGCATGTGGTTGTGTTGGGTCGACTTCCCTCAATAAGCCAACTTTGAAGGTTTAGTCCTAACTATAGCAGCTACACAATGATGTGGTAACACATGGCGTATCCCCAAGTCGGGGTTAGGTCGAGGTATTGTCATAACTATTAGGAACGACAGATAAGCAACACCAATACTATAATACATCAAATCCTGGATTATTCTGTGTTCATTTGCCTTCGACTGTCACCGGTTTTTATGTATACATAAAGGAAGGTAGAAACAGACGTCCTCGGCGGACAATAGCTAAACAAGAGAAAAACGTTATCATTATAGACAAACCGGACACCATAATAATACCTCGAGTGCTGATCCGCCATAGTTCGCACAAATCCCTCTGGTCGTGTTTTCCCTTCGCCTCTATGTTTGTCAGGACGACAGTTTAGACATTGTTAGACAATTCAGACAGTGTTTAACTATCGAATACGAATAGTTGACACTACATGGACTTTTGCAGATATTCATTCAGTCAAATTTAGGATGAGAAGAGTCTGTAAGTGAATTCAACGATTTTGTTTTCAAGTGTGAAAAAATGGATCATTTTCATATTCATATGATTGCTTCGAAAATCGATATTTCAAACTCATACAAACTAAAACAATGTGTGTACAAAAACGTGGATTCTTATCGCGCAGACAGACAGGCAGACACTGAGACACATACACATACACACAGAGAGACAGAGACAGAGACAAATGGAGAGAGGGGGAATATGACAGACAGACAGACAGACAGACAGACAGACAGACAGATAGGACAGACATACAGACAGAGACAGACAGACAGACAAACAGACAGACAGACAGACAGACAGAAACACAGAAACACAGATAGTTTTTGTATGTGTGTGACTATGTCATTATTTGCATGCATACATTATTTGATAAAAGATAAAGGATAATGCCATGTAGTGTCAAATTTCTACCTTCCGATAAGGTACAAACGACCAACATGAATAAACATAGAAGAATTTGATAAAAATGATATGCATGAATCTATTAGTAAAACTGTGGCCGCGTTATATAGTATAGGTAGTCAGTGTCGGATGCTCGGAGTGGCGGGCGAAATAATTCCATAACAAGCACATAAATGTCATCAAGAAAAACGGAACCCATCGAAATCTTTCCTCCATTAGGTAATGTCTTTTTTCCTTGGCATATTACCGATCTATAATGCCATTAAGGGTTCGTGCTGACATTTTTAATTTTTCACGCCGACAAAATTGAGTTAGCAGCGTCAGATTCAGTCAATTGAGATACGCTTGATACAGGCACTGGTTACCGGCATTTGTGGCGCTCTTCCGCTAAAATGAAAGCAAAAGACCCCGACTGAATTCGAAATGAAAGCAAATAATCACACATCGACTAGATGAAGATTTGGCCTGAATTCAATCAATTTTATTTTTGAAAAAAGTAGTTTGAGAAGCACACCATGTATATTTGTATGGATGAACAGATACACATATAGCGTTTTAGTAGTTTTGGTAAACTGTTTCCTTTATTACCACAATGCATTGTTTTTGTTTAGACCATACACTGTTAGGGCATGTGTTCAGGTATAATACTTACCAACTAAGAAAAACAAGTTTATTTACAAGAAAATACACACGAACTCTATCAGTAAAGGTCAAACTTTTGATGATTCACACTCCCAGTTACGTATATAAGTAAGGCCTAATAAAAAATATTGTGTGGCTCTGATTACGCTCAATTTTATAATAGGTGGGGTAGGTAGATATTTTCTTCCTATCAGATGTATAGCCATTACAGATACGAATAACAGTTTTGTTTTGTCTTTTTAAGTTGATGTCAGTTTCCGCATCCACTATTTCTCGTGAGACTTCACAATTTGTTGCGATTTTATAATTTTTTCTCGAATAGGTAAAAAAACGTTTAGGGTCGGCAATGAAAAACTAGGTGGGGTCGGGTAACCAGAACTAAGCAATTATTTTTTTAGGCCTAACTAGGAGTACACAGGGTAGGATATAGATGTCTCACAAGAGTATGTACCGTCATTGCGACATGTTTTAGTCCTTTCAGTAAATTGAAACAAGAACAGGAAAACTGCTGACTCGGCAGAAGTTTGTCCTTCACTCAAGAGTACTGTAAATTTATTGTTCTGTCTTTTCTGAGTTGAAGCTGTGTAGGAATCAAGTGTAACACACATACACAACATGTCAGAGCTGTCAATTCTTTACAATTCTTGACATTTTCCTTGTGAAATGTGTACTCCTAGCTTCCTTAGACTCATATTCTTAGATTAAATCGGACGTTAAACTAGAAGGTCCCTACATAACTTGAATTCACGTGACGGATTGTGCTATACGTCAAAGTTAAGTAGACAAGGGAGATTGCTGCTATTCCTAATACTATGTATCAGCTGTATACCAAGTTACTCTGTCGAATCAATGAACCGTAAATATAATGGATTCAATGCCATTTTTTTGTTCTTGAATGTGACACCGTATGTTTTCGGTTTCACAAAGTTTTCATATATTGTTTAATAAAAGAAACTGACAGAGACAGCTGTGCTCTCGTAAAGCGCTTTCTTGTTGCAGATTGTTTTAGTTTGTGCAATCATCCCTTCGTTTTTCACCACTACCTCCCCCCCTCCCCCCGCCAAGGGGAGGCTCTACTGTACATTTGAACGTAGGAAGTCATGATGAAAACGTAATGATAATTTAAAAGATGATGAGAAATGTGTTTGTGTCAGAGTTTTATTCTCCTAATTTTGAATGTAAGGCCTAATAAAAAAATGTGTGGTTCCGATTACGCTCAATTTTAGAATAGGTGGGGTATGTAGATTTTTAATTTAATTTAATTTTTTTTTTCATTTTCATGTGTGAGTGTCTAGTTCAGGTTTTCCATTGTTTTCCAAATAGTCTGTTATTAGTTTCTTCCCATCAGATGTATAGCCATTACAGATTGGAAGAACAGTTTTATATTGTCATTCTAAGTTGATGTCTGTTTCCGCATCTACTGTTTTTCAATTTTTGCGAGCAATGCAATATTTCCATAATGGCAAAGAAACATAAATTTTAATGTCGACACAAGTGGTTTTATGTATCCTGTGGGACAATGGACCCGTTCAAATCATACTACACCAACAAGCATTACCACGTATATAACCCCTGTGTTGGTTGTCAGAGATTAGAAATGTTAGTACTCTAGATCTGTACGCACCCACTATTCACTGAATTCAACAAAGTACCCTCAAAGCTAAAGAATTACAAACTTTACGAGATGTCACGGTGGTTGCTATAGTTTCATGGAATGCAGTTTTATTCCCCATAATGTTCCGATATTAATACTTTATTACCCAAAATAGATTATCAACAAAATACATATCGTAAACAATACAGAAAATTATGGTAACCAGAGTCAGAAAATAGCCGAAGAAATTACGGCCAATAATAATTTAAGTACATATTCAAACATTTCCATGAAAGTGTGTTTTTTGTGTTCGACTTTTATAGTTATCCGACTAACAGCACAGATGTAAAAATTGAGCGCTTCGTTAGAATTATTTACAATTCAATTTCTGGAGAATTTGGCTTTGGCTTGGAGGGAAACCCAACTCTAACACGTTCTAATAATGCTACGAAGGGATTATCATATAGCCTGCATTCCTTTTATGTTTGTCTATATAGTATTTTTAGATTATTCAGTGTATCGTTCTTAACGTCTACTTTCCGAAGTTTCTTTAAATCCGTTTTTTTCGTTTTCCATCCGTTTTCGATTTTGAGGAGTTTTACAAAACGGCAAACAAATTACTGTTTATTTTTTAGGGTATACGTATATTTCGTCAAATATTTAAGATCGTTTTTTGTCTTTGTATCCATATCTGCAGAATATACTAATGAGAAACCATTCAATTGGTAGAAACAGTCAAAGTGTGTTAACGTGACACGTTTATGGGAAGATTTATAATGAAATTTTGGTTTTGATTGTTTGGCTATTTTATGCAATCTGTTAGCTTCAGTTTGAGTTGTCGTAAAGAACACATGCACACAATTAAAGAGCAAATGTACACTTTATTGTGTATTACGTTCAATTGGCGGAACATATCAAAGGGATGAAGTAATAACTACATAAAAACTGTTTATTCAATTGTTACACGATAATCTTTTTCACCACTAACCAATGCTTTAATCTTCTTCGGATGCATAGCTTCACACGCGAAAAATGATTTCCAAACCACCATTCCATAATTAGCTATTTTTCCCCCGTGGGAAAATGCAAATTCATATCAAACATCTACATACATACATACATACATACATACATACATACATACATACATACATACATACATACATACACACACATACACACATACATACATACATACATACATACATACATACATACATACATACATACACACACATACACACATACATACATACATACATACATACATACATACATACATACATACATACATACACACACATACACACATACATACATACATACATACATACATACATACATACATACATACATACATACATACATACATACATACATACATACATACATACATACATACATACATACATAGACAGAAAGATAAACAGACAGACAGACAGACAGACAGACAGACAGACGGACGGACGGACGGACGGACGGACGGACAGACGGACAGACAGACAGACAGACAGACAGACAGACAGACAGACAGACAGACAGACAGACAGACAGACAGACTATGGTGTCCTATTGAGAAGCTCTGAGATCTGTAGTATATATGTTACATTAATAAGGAACTAAAATGCATTAATAATATATACTGAAGTGATCAAATGATTGCAATAAAGAATGACTAGATTCTTCTCAACAACATTATATTTATATGTCACATGCCCTAAGTACTAAGTTAGTCAACATGACCAATGCCTACGTTGGTGTCGATGTATCGTTAGATTGCATGTCATTTCTATAATGTGTACAACAGCTTGCATTTTTAATTATTGTTTGGCTTTTTAAAAACCATGAGAATTAGAGAGATCTGACCTCGACTCATTTGCATGAACACCCATCTATTAATGAAAACTAATGTTACAGAATTCCTATATTACGTTAATCCGATCGTGATTATTGTTGTAAAAAACGAAGGCAGAATCATCACGTCACCTATTTTCCATTCTTTTCTTCATCAATATGCTTATGTTGGCAGACAGCCTGAGGCCATGGATGATTGGTGATGACAATTACTTGATTGGTGTACGTAATAATTAATTTACACGTAGTTTGATCAGCTTAAGGAGATAATATGATCAACTCATAAACACTCGTTGACTGCCAGAAAATGTTGTGTATGTGGCGCTTAAAGTCGACCTATTTTTATACGTGAAATTCTTAAATGCCGTAACTATATGGTTAATGTCAGCAACCATTCACTTATTATAGATTAATAAGTTATATTGTCATTGGGTTTTGATGGACGGCATCTCCAAGAACTTCAAAAGAGAAATATGCAACTGTACTTACTATTTCGATAAATTGATTAATATATAAATTTTTAATGAAATGTCTTATCCATGAAATACAATATAACAATAAGCGAGATGACACTTGTTATTACAGTTGGAGAAACGGACGTTACGTGTTGTACAGTCGATTAGTCTTGTTGCCGGCTGTGCATGTTCTGCCTAACTAGTCGGACACATCTGTCTACTGGCTTAATGAAGTGGGCAAAATGTTACCACAATTTGGATAAACCTTAACAGATTACGCTAATAATTGCCCCTTTATGTTTTTAGCCATTCAGTTTTGAGTATAATAATTGGGTTTTTTTTTCAAAAAACAAAACAAAACAATGATTTCGCTGTCATTAGATGGAGAAGTAGCGTGTACAGTTCGTCCGAATCCTAAATTGTTGTAATACTGGAATTCTCCCGATCTAATGGCCGCCTTGATTTCATAGTGCCACAGCTTGCACATTTTGGGTGTCGACTCATTCATATAAATGTTCGATTTTGATGTACTCTATGGATAATGGGGCACTCCTTTTTATCAGTGTAATTTCATATATATTGTGTGGTTTGTTATTTACCTTGGCGGATGAACTGCGCCGCTGATCAGACTGGCGTATATACCACGTTATTCATTATTAAAATAACTCGAATAAGCAATATTGTTTCAAGTACCAGGTACGGGTGAAAGGAGATAGGAGATTTGTCAAATGTCAGTACTATTGTTAGCTTCTTACCACAGTCAGTATGGGATGGTTTGATAAACTTGCTATCAATGTCAAATTGGCGTGTTTCAATTGACACGATTGGGTCCGTTTCATAGTCACGCGTGTGTAGAACGAATTCGGATAACCATGTAACAGCTGTAATGGACGCCAAGCTTCTTTGTGTCACATTAAGGTTTCCAGATACTACATACGCTGGGAGCCCCCTATTTCGTCATTATGAAATTTTATAAGTTAATGTAGTTGATGTGAAAAGAGGAGATGTAGGACTTTTGTTATCCGATGCATCCTGTGTCTTATTTTTGTCGACAATGCCGCACTTTCAGTTATGACATTTTGTGATGATTGGTGAATGAATCCGACTCTCCATTTTGATATTTTGTAACACTCATTGACAATATGTTAAAATGTATTAGCAGTAAAATGGAAGGTTTACAAGACTACTAGTAACTATGAACAATTATATAGAAATTATGTCCATGGCGGCTTGGAGGGTGAAATGTTTACCAATACAGACTCATTATAAACTTTTTTATTGTGTTGTCTTCGTACAGCTATAGCCATCTTTGACAAACACTGGTGGGTCGGTCGGTCGGTCGGTTGGTTGGTTGGTTGGTTGGTTGGTTGGTTGCGACCTACATTCTCTCACGAACTTTGGAGACGAGGCAATCAAAGGTCTAACGGTCGATTCATGATGTGTGTTTTTCCATGCTTTCGTTTTCTTTCAGATAGACCTTTTTATGAAGTTCAAATAAAATCAATTATCTTAATAAAACTGGCAATGTTAATTTATGTTATATATGTTGAAAAGAGGGGTCTATGAAGTAACAGTAATTATCCTGTCCCAGCTGGCACAGTGTAAATAAAATAAAACTTTTTTCTTGGATTATCTGTGCATGGCATGGAGGGATGGCCATGAGCAGTATTTGCTACTGTGTGGTAACTAGGCAATACGTGGTTTGCTGGTTTATGATGTAACCCATATTGTATTTTGTGTTTATTCACGTTTTCTTTTATTTCAGACAGAAGTTTCTATGGAGTCACGTGAGTAAAATAAACAACTTAAAAACTGACAAGGACGACAAAAAGAACTAAAAAAATGATCAAATGTTGAAAAAAGTCTATATAAAAAGGATAGAAATCCAAACCCATCTCAACGGGCATTGACACCAGGTTTACGAACACTTAGAATTACAGAGTGTTGTTAGTTATAAAATAGTGATTAACATTTATAGGACTCGTTTAAAGTGACTTTTTATGGACTGTCCGTCGTCATCCTGTGACATCGTTTGATGATAACGGATTTTATAGAATGAAATCAGAAATATCAGCAAAGAAAATTGTTTTTTTGATCCTTGAAATAATTCTGTTTTATGTATGTAATCAAACGACATTTGTTTAAACCTGAAAGCAGATGGATGAAAAGTTGAGGGTGAATCTTGTGAACAACGTATTTAGTTATTGTGTTTGGTTTTGTCCTGGTTGGTGGATGTCATAGCTATAGCAACAATGAGCGAAGTTACAACAGACACCGTGACGGTAAATACGTAAGAATGTAACTGAATTCAACAAGTAGTTGTTCTCACTTGACCATTACATGACTGAATGGTTCGACTATAACATTATTGTTAGAGCAAAAGGACAATTCCTGCACTCTATGCTTAAACTGTATTTCACTTTTATTCCAAACGTTTGACCCTACATGTCAGGTCTCATGCAGACTAGACTTTCTAAAAACCTGACCTACCAGGAACAGAGTTACCTATAGCCTATAACTACAATAGCACATTCATTGATCAAATAACTAAACTTCCCATCTCGCCCTGACAGTTTTCTCGCATGACTGTTCAACTGCGTGTCTACTTGATCGAGTAGAGGCCACAATCTTAATTTGCTAAAAATTGGTACAAAACAAATGAGTATAATTATCTGAAATATAGTATAAGCTTATTTGGTAATAACAGTTTTGTAGCACTTACTGCTAGTAAATATGACAACTATAATAGGGTTACATGAAATTCTTGATTATGTAAAATAGTCTCAAATCTTTGATCAAATAATTTACGGCCTAGCTATTCAGGATTTTTGTAAGTTGGTCGTTTTTGTAACAGAATTTTGACATTTACTCAGTAAAGTAGAAGTTCAGTTGATTGATAATTTTTAATCAAACCGTGTTTGCCAAGCGAAAAATTGCCACATTCAGCAAATTGATATGATAATGTGATTGTTGTTTTAAAATTTCATCATACTAAACACATCACAGTACCATTTGTAAGTCAAGTGGGAACTCCGTTTTGCTCATTGCCACAACGATGATGTAACATTTGACAAGCTCTAGTTACTGAAAGACTTTATAATTTCAACTTTTCAACTTTTCAACTCGCACTGTATAAACTGAATAAGTTCAGATGTTTAAAAAACATTCTTGTATATCTACCGACATCGCAGAGTGGCGGCCTAAACATGTACTCACCAAACAATTATCAAATATCGTATAACACAATGAAATCAACAAAGGGTGAATTAAATACGCGCAACATTCACCTTGCAGTACCATACAAATTTTTTTTTTTTCATTTCCTTCAAAACATTTCAGGATTTTCTTTTGTCAATGCCTGACCATCGTGGTTGGAGATGAAAGTGTGAGTCTGACACTGATGAATGATATGCCCTCACATAAATGTAAGAAAAATGTCATGATGACTTTATTACCTACAGTTTCAGGGTGAAAGAAAAACAAGAAGGAAGACTAGTATATGATTACGAACACAATTTCGTTCCGTTATCTGGCACTCAATAACATTCCTCTACAGATACCTCTCTCCAAATGCATGTTCTGTCTTGTTTTGCAATGCGGTGCAGTAAAATGACAACATTATTAAACATTTCTACCGAGTTAAGTTCAGCATTCAATATTTAACATTTACACCAAAACCATCCGTCCACCTTAGTTTTTGACATAAATCGTACACCGGGCTGTCAGAGCATTCGAATTCGTTTGGAGATTGGAAACGACCTAAACCCCTAAGTCTTCACATAAACCGTACACCGGGCTGTCACAGCATTTGAATTCGTTTGGAGATTGGAAACAACCTAAACTCCTAGTCTTCACGACATAAACCTTTCTCAGATGTTTTCTGTACAACCGTTCATTAGTCCGAATTAAGTTGAAGAGTATGAACTTAAGAATGTTTTAATTGCCATCTATTTGTTGTAGAGACAGTAACTTGGCATAGAAACAGTGAGATAGTTTCGTTTGCCAACAGCTGAAATATGCAGAACGGGATTTTTAGGAAGAAAATTATACCTGCAACTGTTTGTTTCGTCGAACTAAATTATCGGATCAAGAAAGCACGGATCACGGTTCAACGACTGCCGATCGATTCAATGCCATAATTGACTACCCAGCGTTCACAGAAAGATAAGCCGTTGTGTAATTCATGTACATTGTAGCTAATTTGTCATGCCTAACTTTGACGCTGATTCTTGTAACGTGTTAACAATTACGAAGGTAACTTATAAACCCGTTTGGATCCGTTTGCCAATAGCAATATCGATATACAATCGCACTGAATCATATTTCCCGAGACGTGTGTACCAAGTATACCTTGCTATCGTTTTGAGCATATGTCAATACCGTCCTTTCGAACACCCCTAAGGAACTCTTTCAAAATCCCTAATTAGTCAAGGATACCATAGACCAAGTATAGCTAAGTTTTCAGCTCTGCTTTGTCGATATTTGAGCACGACAATTTGACATTGACACTGTATTCTTTTACTCTGAGGGGTATATATTTTACTGAGAAATACCCGTCTCGGCGTGATACGCTAAGAAACTTTCAGACCAGCACCCCAAACAAGAGAACGTGTTTTTTTCACATTTGAAAGGTGTTTTGGCGTTTTCTAATTAAAGTGTGTATATTTATCGGCATATCATTATTGTCGATATGATCGACTTCGATTTTACCCTTTCATCCCCAATCAACAGTCTCCCTTCTTATTTGTCGCCTATTCACACCAGGAACCCCGTGGAGAGGGGAATTCACGGAAACACAACGAGTCAATTCACAATAATAGACCGCCACGCATTGAAAGTGTTGTGGCTAGGAGATGTATTGTTCGGTTGTCTGACACCGTCCAAGTCTGGAACAGACGTAAATTAAAACAACGAAGGTGTTGTGGGGTCTGTATTTACTGGTCTCTTGGGCAGGGTCTGATCGTTACTTCACACCAAAGACGTATAGACAAAAATACATACACCTTTGTACGAAAGAAGACCCTCATTTGTCGCATTTGATGGTCATGGTACTGACTCGATGGGGCGTAAGACTTCCATTCAACTTGCTCACCCACATGTACAGAGGGTGCTAAACAACGATCATCGGTTCGCTAATTTGCAAGTCCGGCGCCAGAGTTCTTACTTTTAAACTATAGCCAATACTTGAGGGTGATCCGAGGCCCCGCCTCCTGATATTACCATTGATCGTATGTGAAAAGGAGACTGCCTCCCATTTCACACACACAGCATTAGTGCCAGAGCACAGTACAATGCATCCCTAATAGGCAGCTTTTGGTCTCTTTACAAACTTTTTGTAACAGCAGTGGATGCAGTGACGGGTTACTTGTTTTGCGAATCTTTAGTATTTACAGACATATTTACCCCTGTACTCTCCCCCTCCATCAGCACCTCAACACTGTATTTAAAATGGATCCCTGTTCTCATAAATTTGTCTGAAACAATTGTCCCCTTATTGGAAACTAAATCGTGCCTTAGTGCAACTGAACCACATTCCTTTACCGTGTTGAATCGCAGACCACTAACTATTTTCTTGTGGTCTGAGATTGAATGCCGTGTCCCGAAGAAGACATGCTAGCAAAGACACGGATCGAGGGATTTTGATTGCTACGACAAAATCAACCGGGGTTACCGTGTCTTCGTTTAGACTGCACGATGTGATGGGCTAACACGGGTCAATAGGAATACCCTACCTACAGTGGATTAGCAATAGATTCATACCTTTAATGAATTCGTTGTTACCTTTATTCGTAAGCAAGTCACGAACATATTCAGAACAACCTTTCAGGACAATTAACGCCACCAAAAGAAAGGATGAACTTTCAACAACACATTCGTACCATAAAAAAAAGTTGTCAATAAACGTCGGTCTCATCATAACTTTAAGGAGCACACATTGAGTTTATGCATTTTTTGGGCAAGATTACGCTGCATAGTTCTAACTTTAAAGGAGCACACACTGAATTTATGCATTTTTGGGCAAGATTTATGCTGCATAGTTAACAACCACCCGTAGTATTCTACTTACTGAAGCATACTTAACGATCACTAACATTTGACTGAATTCAAACCTAGTATTAATATATAACATATAAACGATACGATGACGTAATTTTGCATACGTATCCAAAAATGTCGAGGAATCCATACTAGGAAATCAACTGTTCTAACAATGGCAGAAGACAAATGTAATGTGATAGAAGGTATGCATTGACAGTAATATTATACTAGAGTAGTTTAATCAAGGTTTTACGTAAATATTTTCACTTTGAGTAAAAGGTTTATAAACTCAGATTGTGGCACGTTAACATGATAGTATTCTCGTGGCAATGTTTAAGTTTGATAATAGTCTCGGTAAATAAGCCGGAGAAACGAGGGTTTATATCGATTTTTCCATTATGGTTTTGACAGTGATATCATAGTCAGGAATAGTAAGATATTGTGAGGGAATACAGGTGAGATTGTTTATATCAGATATGGGATATTTTAGTGACCCCCTTCTCCTTTTTTTCTTCAATTTAACGTTTTCCAGTTTCATCATTTGATATCTTACAATTCTGAACTCCAGCTTTCAAAATATGTATCATTTACTACGAGTCCCTTTTTCGAACTGAGTCAGCTGTAACATAACAAATTTCCATTAGTTGATAAGTGGCGATGTAACAAATTTATTTCCATCAGTTGATTGATATAAACAACGTTGATATGTATTATATAACCCGTTGTTTTACTGTTCACCATGTTATATATATATATATATATATATATATATATATATATATATATATATATATATATATATATATATATATATATATATATATATGAGAGAGAGAGACGATGCATGAAAATTAAGCAAGAACTTTTTCAATAATCCACAAAACGAAACATGCCGATTGTAATTTTTCTGTAAGTTATGTGTACCGATTTCAGTTTAATGGATATATAATTGCAATCTTTATGTTGTGGCTCTGGATAGATTATATTAAGAAGCAGACAGAATGTGATAATGCGCCATAATTCACACACAGATATGACATGACGTTTCTATCGTCAACATTTGCCCTTAGTAGGAAACAAGATTTTATGTTGACACCGATTACAAGTTGTAGTTGTTACGTCATAATGTATTAATATGAACACAATAGTATTGTGAGTGCATTCGTTTGTAGTCTTAAAGTTGACTGGGTCAGATTCTGTAACAATTTATTGATGTGATGTAGACCTTCAAGGAAATCTTTTTAATGTACACTCATTAGGATAACCATATCTTACGTGGCACTGTGAACTGATATATCATAAATTCAATGTATTTGCGAAGAAAGAAAACAAGACTGGACGTCATCGTATATTCTCACGTTTCAAGTTAGATACACAACAAACTATGTTACACCATAGTTACATGTACAATTACCACACTCATTAGGAGTGTTAATAATTGTCACACAAATGTCTGCATATATTGGTTCCACCAACAGGCTATATAGTACTTTCATTTGTCAATAAATGTCTCCATATATTGGTTCCATCAACTGGCCATAGTACTTTCTCTTTACTCCAACGGGAGAAATTGGATAAGCACAACAAGCCGACCATTTTGCAATCTGCTAACCCGTACGTGTTATATCATATCTTGGTATTGAGCCATAAGAACCCAACATCTCTTTGCGTTTTGATACCCGGTACCCTCAATGTACCTTATTTTCAAAGTATAACAAGTTGTTCTATGTACCGTCTGCAATCCCCTTTCTCCACAAATGCGCTAGGTCGACCTGTTTATGCATTATCTTGTTTTGACCATGGAAGTATAACTCCACAAAGTATATAAAGGACAACGAGGACCGAAACCATAACTCACTTTAGTGAAAATTTTTATTTTTTCAACCTCCTCTGTATTCTCCAGAATCATCCACATAACTTTCCGTATAATTAAAACCTAAAACCAAACAAGCTGACTCTCATGTACTTACACGATTCTGTTAATCATCCACATAAACTCCAAACTTTCCTTTTCGTTTCTTTGTAAGTTTCTAATTTATTGGTTCATTTATCCGAATCAGCTTACTTTTAGACTTATTTCATTTACTTTCCGTAGAAATCCTTATCTGAAAATGGACGTTCTTTTTCAGTTATGAATTAAAAAAAAACATTATTCAAGTATTCATACCCCGATTCAGTCATTCTAATTCCTTTCTCCGAGTTTTTCGTAGAGGAAATGTCACTTGATTTCACACTGTTAGAAAAAATGAAAAGCTAGGTGACTTAAAAGACTGTCGAAAATGTCATCCAGTAAACGCTGTTTCATAATTATACATGTCAAAACACCATCGTTCTAAGAAGGACATATATCACGTGACATGTAAAAATAAATGGATTTGAAACTGCAAGAGTCAACGGACGGCTAGTAATAATGAAAAAGTACAACTGAAATAGATCGCCGTGTTCTGGGAAAAGACGAGATCTAATATAAATATTTATAGATAGCTTTGAAATTGACTTGAACAGATTGAGAGTGGCACGAAACCGATATCTGATTGGGAAAAATGTAATTTGCATGAGGTATGATTGCCTAAATTGTGTTTATTGCATCTTATAGTGATCGAATAACAAGCCTGTTTCTTCTCTATTGCAGTCAAATTCCTGACTAAATTGAGCAATAAAAGAAAATGAAAGGGACTTGTCTCTCTTTGCTTAAATGAAAACAAAACAGCTTTTGAGGATCCTGACGAAAAAGTCAAACCAAACCAGCTTATGCATCTTTTGAGTAATGTGCAACAACTTACTTAGTTAAGATCGCATTTTAACAATTTGCATTTTGAGTGCCATTTTTGTGCCACTTGGACGTCAGATCATGATTCAAATTCAATAGGTATCTATCAAATACAGTTTGAGTATTCTTCGGAACATGTGTTATTTCAGGAATAATTGTCCCCCGAGTCCAAATAATTCTGTTTAAAGTTCGAAAATCAATGGTTATTCATTTTGTATCGTACGTTTTTGTTCTAAAAACCATACTAGTTGTCCATAATTTACATATTTGATTCTGATAGGGGTGAACAGAGGGTGACTAGAGCATTGTGGGTAGTTTTATGTGTCAAACATAATCACACACTACCTCTAAATTCACCAGTCATATCCCCAGTGTAATTGAAACCAAATCCAAGACTTATAGAAACAAATCCTAATCACCACACAAATAAAATTACGGAATTTCAAATTCTTGATCTTTTTCATCCATTGTCAATTTCCTGTGTATAATTTCTCGAGTCTCTCGTCCACCATGTCGATTTCAGTGGTGACAGATTGTATTAAGTCTGCTTGACTGGTATCTCCGGTCCTAGTCTATTTCATTTCTCCACTGTCCCTAATTTCAAATTCGTTACGACCCTCTCAGTAATTCCCAGCAGAGAAAGCCACCTCTGTTAATTGATCAGAAGCTTCCTGTTGGAGTGCTTGCTCTCGAAATGATTTCGTCAGTTATTTTGATATTTCCTGGATGAAAACCGTGTGGTCGAAATGAGACATGATTATGCCCAAGCTTCACTTCTCCTGTGAGAATAATTTCCCTTCCGATCCAGCATCACTCACACTAATGCATGACTGTGAACCTACAACAAACGTACTCATACTTCACGTAAGCTCACAGTATGTGTAAAATACTAGTTTTTAAACCAGGTCAGTATATATAGAAGACAGTCTTGTTTGACTAGTTGGTACACCATTATTAGACCAGGTCAGGGTATCTAGGAGACAGCAGACTTGTTTGACTATATAGTTGGTACACCATTATTAGACCAGGTCAGTATATCTAGCAGACAGTCTTGTTTGACTAGTTAGTACACCATTATTAGACCAGGTCAGTACTAGTATATCTAGCAGACAGCAGTCTTGTTTGACTATATAGTTGGTACACCATTATTAGACCAGGTCAGGGTATCTGTGAGACAGTCTTGTTTGACAAGTTAGTACTCCATTATTAGACCAGGTCAGGGTATCTAGGAGACAGTCTTGTTTGACTAGTTAGTACACCATTATTAGACCAGGTCAGTATATCTAGTAGACAGTCTTGTTTGACTAGTTAGTACACCATTATTAGACCAGGTCAGGGTATCTGTGAGAGTCTTGTTTGACAAGTTAGTACTCCGTTATTAGACCAGGTCAGGGTATCTAGGAGACAGTCTTGTTTGACTAGTTGGTACACCATTATTAGACCAGGTCAGGGTATCTGTGAGAGTCTTGTTTGACAAGTTAGTACTCCGTTATTAGACCAGGTCAGGGTATCTAGGAGACAGTCTTGTTTGACTAGTTGGTACACCATTATTAGACCAGGTCAGGGTATCTGTGAGAGTCTTGTTTGACAAGTTAGTACTCCGTTATTAGACCAGGTCAGGGTATCTAGCAGACAGTCTTGTTTGACTAGTTGGTACACCATTATTAGACCAGGTCAGGGTATCTGTGAGAGTCTTGTTTGACAAGTTAGTACTCTGTTATTAGACCAGGTCAGGGTATCTAGGAGAAAGACTTGTTTGACTAGTTAGTACACCATTATTAGACCAGGTCAGTATATCTAGCAGACAGTCGTGTTTGACTAGTTAGTACACCATTATTAGACCAGGTCAGTATATATAGGAGACAGTCTTGTTTGACTAGTTAGTACACCATTATTAGACCAGGTCAGTATATCTAGTAGACAGTCTTCTTTGACTAGTTAGTACACCATTATTAGACCAGGTCAGTATAACTAGTAGACAGTCTTGTTTGACTAGTTGGTACACCATTATTAGACCAGGTCAGTATATTTAGTAGACAGTCTTGTTTGACTAGTTAGTACACTATTATTAGACCAGGTCAGTATATCTAGAAGACAGTCTTGTTTGACTAGTTAGTACACCATTATTAGACCAGGTCAGTATATCTAGAAGACAGTCTTGTTTGACTAGTTAGTACACCATTATTAGACCAGGTCAGTATATTTAGTAGACAGTCTTGTTTGACTAGTTAGTACACCATTATTAGACCAGGTCAGTATATCTAGAAGACAGTCTTGTTTGACTAGTTAGTACACCATTATTAGACCAGGTCAGTATATTTAGTAGACAGTCTTGTTTGACTAGTTAGTACACCATTATTAGACCAGGTCAGTATATCTAGTAGACAGTCTTGTTTGACTAGTTAGTACACCACCAGTAGACTAGGTCACCTAAGTCATCATATCACAAGACTTCGTCATTAGTGTTATTGCCGTCTTCTACAAGCAATAAGAAAGTTGTAAATAACGAAAAATCACAGAAACACAAATATTACTCAACTCACTAAAATCTTCCTATTTTATTCTGTGAGCAAAATTTATTATGTGAGTAAAATTCATAAATTTGTCCTTTTCTTTCTTTTTTTACTCATTATCGAAGTAAGGTGATACCAAAATGGCATCACAGTAGCCTAGAGACCCGCTCTTTTTAGTAGGTTCAGTTAAAAACTGCAACTCTATATCTCAAATTGTAAAGGAAACCATAGTAACCGCGTTTGACAAAAATGACAAGCGTAAGATTGAATTCAATTTGAACATAAAGTGTTTATTTGTTCAGAATTACATCCTGATTTTTTTTTATCCTCCTCGTAACTTTGATTTTATGGGTCAACCACAACTTGTTCCAAGTATTACACCTTGACATATCCCCTGTACTTACCATCCCTTATACCTTCAAAGAGCTGGGTACCTTCAAAGTCTAACTTATCAACAAAAACTGTACTTCTCTTTTCAAGACCCATGCCTATCATCCTTTACACATTTCAACTTACAACTGTAACACGAAAAATCATATCATATTCATTTGAATATGTTGATTATGCTGGTTGTCGATATGATCCTACCCTGGTGTGTTGTATTTACCGAGAAATAAACTGCTGTATTTGAAATGCCAGAACAACCCTCAACTAAATGTGTGACAGTGAAAATGTTACAAAACTTGTACCTGAAACAAGTGTGTTCTACCTCAATATAGAAACAATGGCAGTGTAGTATTAGGGGTATGAGATAAATGGCGAGTTCTCTCTGTTCCTTTCTGGCTTAAGAGTTAATTTATCTGTATTTATCAAAACATCTAGAGTAAAATGGCTTGTTGTTGTGTATAATTTCACCTTAAATGATTTCTGATACAAGCAGTGATAGTTTCCTTGATTGATCTGTGCTGTGATCCGGTGAAAATAAGGAAAAGAAATCCCCTTTGTATGTTATGCAATGCGGTCATATTAAAGTATCCAAGTTGTGCACTTTTAAACACTCCCTATCTGACATATCATAGGGGATTTTCCCGGCAATTTGCATCTTTGGAGTGCATGGTAACTATGGGTTCTGAATGATGCGGTCATCCATTTAGAGATGGCGTCATCAATCTCATTTTACTACAGGAGGAGGGACTCTTCAGCCTTTTCTTATTTTTCCTATGTCTCTAATGAATAAAGGATATATTAAAATGTTCAGATTTTAAACATGGTGGGTATTGTGCTGTTATCAAAAAACTACTACAACAATGAAATAACTGAAGGATATTTCAAGTAACTTATTCAAAATTGAAATTGAAATATAAATTATCAAATAATTGATAGTTGCAATTTAATGCTTCCAGAGAATATCAAGAAAAGTTCAATATCTGAACTTTATGAGAAGGGTTGCAAACATTCTCTAAACTCTACCATAGTGCAAAATTGTATACGGAATGATACAAAGTCAGTTCCTATAGAAATCTTCGTCCAGAACGTTATCTTGGAGTAAAAGTTTATTCCAGATGAAGCATCGGGACAAAAAAATGTTTCAGTTTTTAAAATTTAAATAATTTTCTTTCCTCTCTGTCTTTCCCTCTTATTTTCAAAGTTTTCCTTTTCGGTTCTCTTCACCCATCATTGCCATGCCACTTTTGTGGTAAGATGAGCAACATGTTCTTTTGCTTTCATTCGCAAAGATACTATACTTGAGCTTCGAGGATCGTTTTCGTCCACTTTATGATCTGAAGGCGATGTTGTCGGTGGTAGCGCCGTTACAGCGGTGGGAGTGTTTGGACTCACAGAACCCAGGGTTGGAGTCACGTTTATTGCGCTCAGAGTTGTGAAGTTCGTATTAAGTGTTGTCGATGTTGGTGGCATGAGAGGGTATGAAGTCATGGGTGGTGGACCAAGCGGTGGCAAGTAGCCCGGCAAAGAGTGCATGGCGGTGGTTACAGTGTTAGCGATTGGAGGAGTTAGCCATGGATCTATTGGAAGTGTGTTATTCAAAGATATGTTATTTCTTTGCAGCGCTGTCATAGGATATTCCTGTAATTTCATCTGCTGAGCCTCCATTTTCTCCTGTCTTCTCCACTTAGCTCGTCTATTTTGGAACCATACCTGAGAATAATAAAATAGAAAAATTATAGTATGATAAACGAACAGTACGAGGGAAAAAATTACAATGTACAGCTTTAAAGTTGGAAGTTGTCCGACCAGAGGTTGTTTTCAAGTCATAATGTGGACATATCGAACTTCAGCAAAATGTCTCAAGATTTGTTGATCATGTGGGAGAAGCGGAGGGGGGGGGGGTTAATGAAAGCCGTTGTAGTCTATACATATATCACAGGAAAGTGGGTTATGTATACAACAGAATTAATCGAATTATCAAATGCATTTAGGTGAATCAACTGCTTTCCTGAATGGATACATAAATTTTTCACCAGGAAAAATTACAGAAAGCGTCACTAATTGAATGCAATCGGGGGCAACGTTTTTAGGAAGTGGAAAAACCGGTCGCTTAAAGAGAAAACGTCGGTATAAGTGAGCAGTTGAAACAGGCCTAATGTCAGCGACACGAGACGAGAATCGGTTACATACACATCGAATTACGGTGCCTTTTATTGTGGAACAATAGCCTGAAACGTACAAGCGCAGACGGCGAGCCACTCAAGGAAATCGAGTATTCCATAAGTACTGTTTTCAAAACAGGCTCAACAAGCTTACAAAATAACATTTGGAAAATTAATACTGAAAATATAATCAGTGTATTTCACCAAACTAACAGACCATAAGAGATTAGAGAAGTTGCAGCTAAATTAATAAAACTCATTAATTTTCTTTGAACTCCTTTTATGTTTCATAAAATATCAAACAATTTCCGTTTCTTTTTGACACATGTAAAAGCTCAAGTGGTTCGAATATGCCTTTTAGCTTTTGAAAGTGGGAAAATCTTAGCTGGCTACTTGTCGGAGAGTGGAATGTTTTAATTTCATATTGTAACAAAGTCTGGTAAGATTGATCTCTGTCGCTAACTGAACTGTTCTCTTATCGGACAAACTGTCATTTTTTATGTTGAATTAAGAGTGTCATTATGTACTGCCGATTTGTATACGTTTGGCTTTATCGCTGAAATGTATGTTTGTTTGTTTCATGTTTTCAAATGCTTGTTTCTAAATTGGGCAAATATTCCACCAGGCGTTCCTCAAGTCACACAACTGAGTGTGCTGACTCATTGATGGCTCGAAAACATTCAGTCAATTTCAAAACAACAACGTTCGAAAAATCAGAAGTCTAAGATATAAGTCCTTCAAGTCGTGTTCATTGCAAGTACCTGTCATAACCATACTCTACGACTAAAAGCCGACGCTACAGCTGTCAAGTTCGTCATGTAAATGCAATCGTTTCCTCGGTGGATGAAAATGATTTCGACAACGTCACAACAGTGCAATAAAAAAGTAAGGATATATTGATAAATTCCGCACAGTAACTGACCCCAGTCAACATATCTAATTTATTAACATATAGACTGTTATTTCTGGTAATAGACAATAGGATATTTTAATGTCCGATTCAGTCCACTTGGTCAAAGGTCTCGTAGAGTAGACGACTTGCAAACACAGCTTGTTAAAGGTCGAATGCCCTTATTGACAGCCCTGGCATTTAAACCATCTGCCCTGTGTAGATTTTCGAAAAGTCTCGCAATAAACTAAATCTACTTAATGATTAGTCTTTTAATTACAACTCGTTCTAAACATTAGTTATATTCACTCGGAGTGTCTTGTGTCCAAATTTGATATCAACATCGTTGAATTCGACAACGCCAAGTTCTCTACAGTATCTCTAAGTTCAGACACATTCGGTATAACAAAATGTCTAGTAATAAACTTTGTGATGTAATTAAAACTATGCTGGTTTGACTAGTATGGATTTATAAACTAGTAGTTCTATGAAACATATGTCCCAATCCTCTTTATTTTGTATTCCTCCTACTCCCCTCCCTCGTAAAAGTCACTACTTGCTTTATTTCTGCTTTTAATTGATGTTTCTGTATAATTAGATCCAGCCTAATAGAACAGTTGACATTAATACATTGTACATTTCATGACGTATGCTTCAACAAAAGATACTTTGAACATGTCACGTTTCACATTTTATGCATACGTCAGACTTTTAAATATGTTTTACAGTTCCCTAAAGTTTGCTGTTTGTTGGAAACCTTGAGATAGCAAAAACGGTTTGGATTTCCCTAGTAGGCTCGTCAATTTTCAGCTCTTTTGGCACTTAGTCTAGTTTTTAAACTAAATTCATCGTCATACAAATAGCAAATGTCACTAAGCTTTGTCTAACTGTGAAATTCCAACAAACGTCTTCACAAACAGCTGATAATATGAAGAGCCTTGTTAAGTGACATTTTTTGAAAGTATTGCCGCCATAATGTTTGCGATTTAGAGAGAGTTAATTCACACAGTGTAACGTTGGCAATACATATATGTATTAGGTACCGGTATACTTCCCATTCTTCCTTCACAAATAGACAGTGAAGGATCAAGCACTGACGATTTCATTAGACCTGCATATGTTGAACTTTATGATTGTGACTGACACTCTGCTATGGGTTGAAATGAACGACATATTTTCGAATCATATTTCTCCTAATGCCTCTAAATGAAACGTACCTACCGAGAAACAAATCAAAAGTGACAGAATCAAAGAACCAAAAACGCGCCAATTGTGTCGTCTCCATAATATGATTACAGCAACTAAAGCTCAGGGAAAACACCCGTGAAGGGAACCACATTAATAGACTTTTTCTTTGATAAGCGATGTGACTGACCGAAGGACAAGATATATCACTTCAGTAGTTACTCAGTTTTAAGAAAGATCGAAGAGTTGATTTTGAACTTGAGCAAATAAATCAGGTGAAATTTTAATTTTGAGGTTTCACACAAAACGGGACCTTTTTAAATTAATGGACAATTGGTGCTTCTTTAAAAAAAAACAGATCAAAGCTCTAATGCATTAACATTTTAGGAGAACTGACTATCTCTGATGTCATTTTATATTCAAAAACGTAATAAAGGGTCAGATTTAGAATTAGTAAAAGAAAACAAAGATACATTAATATTTGAAGGTGCTGATTTTGTACTTTTGATAGTCTTATTCAGTTTAGGAGTGCCCTTGTCAATATTATGTCACGAACACATAAATCCATTTTAGATCATGAAATAGTTAAATCAGAGATCTGGCTGTCATATTTTGGATTATGTAGAACGAAATAGTCGATTATTTCTCGATTTTGTGAGATAAAGCATCATTATCAAGTCTGGTCAAGTTCAAGTTGATTATACATGATAACAGTATGCAATTTAAACTGTTCATGCTACAATGTATGCTTTGACATTGTCAATGGGGTCAGATTTATGAAGACATACTGTCGTTAATAAGCCAAGTTTGATCAAAAGGAAAGGTTCATGAGTCAATTCAAATCCTGAACATCATTAGCCTAATCCTGAGATTGCTCAATGTATTCACACTCCGGCTCCTCAACAACGGATTTTATTCAAAGATATCATAGTACAAACGTGCGATCACTTACGTAATTACAAAGCCAAACGATAACCATTCATGGTAATATTGCTGCATATCAACAGATTTTACAAAACTGTGTTAATTTCAAAACCGCTGCACTCAGTCTTGTTACATTAAATGTTGAACTTCAACCCCAGATCAAAACAAACTTAACTCTTGATAAGAAACAGTTCGATATTAGGAACATAGAAGGGGTGGGGGGGGGGGGGGGTGGGGGGTCTTCCTGTTCTGATCTTTGGAGTAGACTTTTGGATATGTTTCGGCGGTTTTAATTTTACCTTTCCGTGAAACGCATATTCTTAGCTGTGATTCTACGACTAACTCTAAAAGATAAAGATTTCAAATTGACCTTTCACCCTGAATCAGAAACGTCCAATCTGTCTATCCAATCTTAAACAAATTATCATCAACAAGATAGCGATTTCCATTGAACATTTTCTTGTACAAGTGATTAAGAAGGGGGAGTCAAGTTAGGTCAGATTCCCGCCAAACTGTCCTCTCTTGTCTGTTGATTTCAACACTTCTCTGTGATGAGACCCTTCACCGTTCATGGTAACAGTATTTGATGTTGATTACATGTAACGTATAAATGGTGATTAGCTATGATGTGATGTTTGATTTCAAACACTCACTGTCTCATGTCATTTTCACAAACTATGAACCCTTATCCACTAACAATACAAAGATGCAGCCCTTTTATGTTCTCATATCAGTGTTTGGTATAGAAAGTTTATTTATTATCTAATGGTGCATCGAGACAATAAAACACACAGTGAAGTGTTCAAGCGTGTTATTCTACAATCGCCTTTTACCATTCAAGAAGCCTAATTAGATATCCACTGAATCTAAGACATTGATGATAATGTTGTGTTTTCTTTAACACTATTTTAATTTATATTAATGATCTTAAATTGCAATCAACAACTTCAATAAACTTGTGTCAATAGGTCGAATTCGAACCAAGAGGTAGAGGATTGATTAACCATTAAGGGTCTCACGGTGAGTGACAATTTGAAAGCCTTAAACTGTTCAACCACGTTATGACATAAACAAACCATAAATTTCCCAGAAAAGTGAAATGTAGTCTCTATTGTATGGAATGAACACACCTGTGTCAGGTGGTCTCATTCCATACTGAGATTATATTGCTTTCAACAGACAAGTTTAATGCTATTACCAAGATTACTTATACTAGCTTTATTATTGTGTTTCAATGTTGGTCGCAGTTATTAATTCAGTAATTTTGAGTGAAAAAAGAGGCAACATACGTTATATCCATAATTTAGAACTATTCAATATTGATGATATGCAGATGGAATATGGTACAGTGGAAAGAGCGATCGGTAGTATTAGTTAGGGATGTTTTCAAATGAGTCAAACATCATTTCAAGTAAACCCACTGAACAATCACCATATACAAAACACCAGTTCTGTATGATAAAAATATGGAATTATTTTTATCCGCTTATCGTAATGGCATTTGCAATAAATATACGTTGATCGTCGGGTCATTGAGAGCTTAGTGAGATCTTTCGGAACTCTTCGAGTGACTGCAGTTCGACCACCTGATCATTATCCAAGCCAGGTACTGAGTTTACAAAGAGAAACCAGAACACTCCGTTAAATTGACTTGGAGACGTACATTTATATGATAATCTATATAAATATTGTTGTGTTTAGTGACCAGATACGGCATCAAGATACTCAAGTGTCTTTACAGATATTAACGCCTGTAGGTAGAAGGTTCTGAGACACTCAGGTACTGATTTTTAATGGTGTATCCGCGGTTGCCCTCAGAGCTCGGGCTTTCACAATCACTGTTTAATCATTACTAATCGAAAGTTGATAATGTAAATATAATCTAATGTTGGGATCGCCCGGAAGGGATGATCCGAATATAAATCCGAATATAATTCAGGAGTGAGAATTTTGCTGAGTACGATGTCAAATCCGCGTAGTTCTGTCTAATCGGGTTGGATGCGGTCTCTTCAACGGTTTTGTACGAGTGTTCCGCCGTGCTCTTTTGACTCTACTCGCTGTCTTAATACGATGTTTTAATCCGTCCAAAACCGTTGCGTCAAAAAACTTCACAATTCAGTTGGTTATTTTCTTTTTCCTAATCCTTTTCAAGTCTCTAAACACCGGATAAGACTTTTCCCAGAAAGGCCGATACAAACTGCTCCCGGTAACTTGGCCAATTAGATATACCGTGTGGCATAGTGTGTTAGAAGGGAGAAAAAAATGCAAGGAAAGTTCGATGTGTACATTTCACGAAAAAAAATACATTATTTATTTGCAGGAAAGATTGAATAGTGTACATTATGTCGACTTTCTTTTCTGTTTTCATGAAGACGACTTAACATCATATCAAAATCATAGCAATTATCGTCCCAGTTTTAAATCTTGTTTCATGGTGTCATTATTCATATATTAATAAAGAAACAGGGAAGCATTCAATTTTCAAAAAAAATGTATTCATTAAATTGAAATTGTGGGACATTTTCTTGCGTTTCATATCTTCATGTAATATATCACTGTAATCATTCGTTTAATCATTACTAATTTCAAATTACACCACTAATGACCAACTTGATTCGGAGTCACTCCAGGTTCGTTGGCCCGTCCCAAATTCTCGCACGGGGACTTTTTCTCATCAGATTCCAATTACAGACTAAACACAAAATACACTTTTGCTCTGAAAATCGCATTTCCATGCATTGAATTCGTTTTGTATTGGGGTGAAAATTGAAATAATTTAATAATGTTCCGAGGAAAATAACCCACGCCTCACCCCGTCTCAACTGCATTAGTCTTGATTAAGGCCATAACAATATAGAGTCATGGCACAGTCATGCAACCCATCGCAACAAATTAACTGTGAACTGAATTGACGGTAACGAAAATGAAATCCGTGAACAAGTCTGATGTGTGTTCGCCCTCTTAACGCGAACATCTGATTAAAGTCTCCTGTACAAGTTTAGTGCACGGCAGATGACTTCGAAAATCATATTTGAATTTGATTACAGCGTACAATATTCCCGCGTCGCTGATTCGAATAAAAAAGTGAAATTGATCTCGATTGGAATTTTTATGAGTCCATTTGTGTTCATTTCAGTGTTATTTTGATGATATGAATGTGTTATAAGATTGCACATTGTGTCGTATTACCTGTTCGTTATAGTAAGTCGACCAGATGTAAATAACTCTAGACAGAGGCACCGTTACAGGACCGAGTTCACGACGGAAGAAAACAAGTTTTAGGATCAATTTGGACGTGTGATTTGATTATCTCTTTGTTTATTCTGTTCGGATTTATGACAGGTTTCCTTTTCTGTCTAGCATGGCATAATTAAGCGATTTGGGCACTGAGGTTGGTGAAGAATTCAAAACACAGGCAAGCCAAGGATCAGTTGGCTGTGTCAGACTAAAGGGGTTCAAACTGTGTGACTCGCTGCAACAAATACATAGGAATACAATTAAGTTTCACCAAAGGGGTAGTTTTCAGTCATTAATGTGTTTTAGGACGAAAGCAATAAAGTCCGCACTTTGGGCGTTTACAATCGCTCTTATGCCGCGACTTTGGCTAACGAGGAATAATACTGCTTAATTGTGCAAATTGAAAAATGGCGTCCGCGCCTATTTACTTCAACCCCCAATTGAATTTACCACTTTGTGATAGTGCTGCGCTGTAAATTTGGTTATGGCACTAAGCAAAATCGCATTATGGCCAATACATAAAAGCCTTCCATGTTATAAAACTAATATTTTGTGCCGTTTACAGAGCAAGACAATTGTTACAAAAACAAGGATGAACATCGCTGATCTTTTGTACGCTGAAAATTGTCCAAAGACAAAGTTTTTTTTTTCTGGCAATGTTCAGTGCCTAATGTGACACACGCCAAGCTAGAGGACCAGTAATTAGAAAATAATAAACCAAACTCATGGTGATAAATAGGACCAATTACAACCCCCTCATGCACCCGATCTCAATCTATAATATAATGCAGTTTTCTTTAAAACAGAAAATTAAAAGAACCAAAATAAATGTAGCTCCACTACATAAGAGTAAGTTAAGTGTATCTTTTGAGTCTGTAGTCGGTGGCTTTTGGACAGTGAGCTTGGTGACACCCGCTGTTCACTCGTGGCAATATCGTGAAAAACAATGAAGCACTCCACCGATGATGTATCTCCCAGCAACGCAAATCAGTTTAGAAGTTGGAAATATCACATGCAGACTCTTAGAACGAGTAGGGAATGACAAGTGAACTTGAGGGGATGATTCTCATTTAATAGATAATAAATTCATGAAGTAGAACGTTTGAAGATGTTCCCTTACACGTTAATGTTCACGATTTCGCTTTCGCGTACATGCGCCACACAATACAGCCCGACCCCTTTCCCCAGAAAGTACCCCGTCACTAGTTAGTTTGCATGCAGATCGTATGTGCTATTTGAAATAACTTCTGTATTCAAAAAATAGCAATATTGATCTCGGATAACTTATTAAAGGCATGAAAAAATTATATCGGTACATGAGAGTGAAAACTCATATAAACAGCAAACGGCGAGTCATTACTCTTATTGTTGGATGATTTCACAAATATCCTGCCAGCTGAATGGATACAGCTTTGTACGCTAGGCCGGCTGACTAGAGCAAATTACCCAAATTGCTCCGATTAAAGTGTGAAACGAGCGATGAAAATAAAATAGATTTCAGACAGAAAATATAATAAGCTAAAACTGCCCGAAATCATGCTATGAGACAGTTGTGCAACCGACACGACAACGAAGCAATGAAATGTACAAACGCCAATTCTTCCATTATGATTATTTCACATGGCGAACAAATACTGTCTGGGTCGAGAGACACAACACCAGGTTATGTTGTGGCCTTGTTTTCATGATGATATTTGCTAATCAAATGGCGTGTATTATATTACGACTATAAATTATTATATACACACTTTAATGTTAATTGTTCAGTGAAGCTAAACTAAAAGATTAGTCAGGAGAGCTAGATTCCAAGTTATTCTAGTGGTTCTGACAATTCCAAATTTATTTCAGAGTACTTAAAAGTTTTCTATACCCTTCCTTTTTACAAAAAAAATGACAAGAATACAATTTTGAGAAAGGTGTTGCCATTGCTATTACAAATAAAACATCAATAGCGGTATTGAATCTATTTGTTATCGTTAACAAATATCGATTTTACCTGAACTGAAAAAATCTTACCCTTTTCATTTGGCATCAAAGAAAACTGAGTATATACTGGGTGTGAAATTATCAAAAAAAATGACGTAAATATAAATTGGCACTAAAAATACACCAGTCATTAAGCTATTATTGAAATGGCAAAGGTGAGATATTATTCTGAAGAACACCACCAATATCAGTGTTTGAGAAGAGGGAGCCAAGGGCTTGGAGGTGAGAATTAACAGGCTGTGAGAATTACGAACGTATTTTCCCTGTGAGATATACACAGGTATAGATATTAAAAGCTAGTCTTTCTAAAGGTAAATTATATATGTGTAAGATTCCCCATTGAGCAATCATACATGTATACATCATAGACACACATCAATTTTCAATTTTCCCTGAAGTCGAATTACACTAGGGCTTTGCCCTCGATCACTATCACAAAACAGCCGTGTCATCGGTGTAAATAAAATATCGCCATAACGATACGTCCTCTTAAGATTTTATTACCAGCGTATGAATTATGAATTATGCATAAATAATAAACGAAGGCGCTCTTCTGTTTTTTTCCTCAATTGCTCTCAAATGATACAATAAGTGTTCTGAATGACTGAAGCATACGTCTATGCTATTGCCACTGATAATGTATACTTTGCAATGTGAGGCAAGCTTCCATATTAGAAATATGCTATAAAATTCCACAATATTGCACCCAATTCAAAGAAATAGCTTGACGGTATTGGTTGATCGCAGAACATTGGTGTGTCTTTCACTGTTTTCGAAACCGTGATCGATTCTATTCAGTTGTAATCTTAAAACAGGGTAGTGTTGAAACGGCTATCAATTTCACTCTGCTTTGATAGGAAGTAAAATCCACCGTAATACTATAATGGAACCGATTCCGAACCTTAGAGTAAATCGAGAGTAGATTGATCGTTACAGGGAATCTGTCTACAATTATGATATAATATTCCTCATGGAATAATTTTTACCTGGACTCTGACTTCAGGCAGGTTAACCTTTATGGCCAACTCTTCTCGGCTATACACGTCTGGATAATGACTCTTTTCAAAAGCTCTCTCGAGCTCATGAAGCTGGAAAGTGGTGAAGGTTGTTCGATTCCGTCGATGTTTCTTCTTCGGCTCGTCGCCGGAATTATTGTTATCGTTTCCGACATCATCTTCCACCTGTCTTAGTTCGTCATCGGAGCTTAAGTTTCCGATGTCGATGTCATCGCGATGTTTCTCTCCTTCCCCGGTGGCTGCAAATAAACAGATGCGAACTTTGTAAACTTCCGAAATACAAAATACACAATCTGTGTTTTTGTTTATATTAAAACTATGGATATATAAGGGAAGTATAAGTCGCAATACATATCTTAGACATACAGGCTTTTATTTTTCTAATTGCTCATTCTAATATTCTTGGGAGTCAAAATCTCGAACATAATTTGAACGGGAATAGAAAACAGTCACGCTGAAGCCACAAAATAGTGACACAAGCAAAACTTTAATAGTTTTTGACAATACATTTCGAAAAGCTCTTTGAATTTGTACTAAACACGACTTTTTGTGAGATATATTCATTCCAGTTATTTTTTCTCGTCGAAAAAAAACAAAGATTAAAAGTGTATTATGCCGAATAACGAAACCCAATCGGTGGAATTGCCGTGCTTTCTTTTTTTTTTGTCAAAAACCAGTATGGCGGATATTTCAAAGTCGTTGACATGCATGTCACTTTTTGACAATCACTACAACTGTATATGACACAAACTTAAATTATAAAATGGTTTATTTTGCCTTTTGAGGTGAAACAAACTACAGAAAAAATAATTCAGGGTGTTATGATCGGTAAGAGTATACCGTAAATAAGATATAACTTAGTAAGTCTCTCGGTGTGACCCGTGGTCCCCTGCTGGCATTATCACTTTCTCACAATGTTGAATAAGTAGTGCGATCACCCCAATCATTGAAAACTACCACGTCTTATTAATACGGTTTACTACTCCATACCACAATACTAAACTCACAGATTACAAATATTCATATGCTATCTTTTCGACAGTATATTTTCATCAATGCGGTAAGCTCATGTTCTGGGCGATATTTTCGATAAAAACAGACGTGAAAATGGATTTGATAAATAACACAGATGGCACGGAAGGGCACAATATTATTCGCTCCGCTCTGGGACTACATCGGGACAGTGCTTCATCATGTCCATATCTTGATCCGTGTAACTTTGTTCACCGAGGTATGAACATGATTCATGTAAATAAGTAAGAAAAACATTTCACTTACAGCGATAACATCGAAAGTAACCGTAAAAAATTCACAGGGGAGAAAAAACCATCAGTGTTCGTCGCCATTTGTTTTTCAGTACAACTAACACGGTGAACATGACGAAGAGTGGGTATTATCTTCTTTATATGACCTGCATCGAAATGACTAAATAAATGACAAATTTGCCCTTTTTGTACAATTTTTTTATTCCGTGTTTTAAAATTCGTAATCACAAACGCAGTCGATTCATGGTCAAGAACAAAAAAGCATACAAACTTTGACAAGTGCTGGCCAATTGAAACGGAGGTGTTAATTGCAAGTTGTTCAAAACTGCGAAAAACGTTATAATTAATGTTTTAATTATCCGAAGCATGTCCATACCGGAATCGTCTCCTGTACACATTCTCATAAAAATCATAAATTAATATTGAATAGAATAAACATTGGTTTTCATCGAAATAAACAAAAACAGCGAACCTTATCAAGATCGAGTGGCATTACAGGGGGATTTGAACAGCGTAACACCGTAGCTTAAAATCCAGCCCTGAGTGGATTCGTATTGTTTTAACGGTTTGTTACGAAAGTAAACACTCTTTATAGTTCAATCTATATACAAGCAAACATAATGAACACTTGCTTGTCCCCTTAAACTCAAGCATATTGTACACCAAACCAATTTTCCGACAACTTTTTTGGGGGGAAAACATGGCGACATTTTTCTTTAAATTTGATACCGAACCAAGTTGACAGTTAACCACAATCGGTTCCTCTCTGCCTTTGATTCCAACTATCATTCGTACCAACCAACGACTCGTGATAAAACAAATATAGGTATATTTGACATTAAGTATTTCATAAAACGATGTTTTCAAAATGTAACTACAGTTACAGTCTTGTCTGTTATTTACCATGTAGCAGTATCTGTTCAGAAACACCACGCACTAAAGAACTATCCTGGGTTCGTTGTTCTTGTTTGTTACTCGTCATGTTGTGTACATATGAATTAACAAAACTTCAAAGTTGTAATCTTCGAGTACCTGGAAACCATACACTTATCTGTAATTTATTAATGGTTTCTTGAATCGAATATGGCTCATTTTTTTCCAAGCACTGGATTTCAGGGGAGGGTTCGAAGAGCAGGTTGAAAGTTGAACCTTGCCTTCTGCCATGTGTTTCAGAACACATACTTTGAATTTTGTGCTACGAAATCTCATACAATTTTCACTTTTGTTAGGGTTTTAAACGTACAAAAATTATACGAATTTTGAAGTTATCAAGAAATTGCAAATCAGTTAGGTTTGAAATCCTTAAATTGTCTGTTTCATTCCTCTGTTATCTATAAAGACCAATGCTTACTTGGAGCATCAGAAAAATAGTGGTGTACGTCATGAAACAGTAAGTTTTAGTCTAACTTGTAATGTACTGGACAAATTCATTCATTGATAAAATCACCAAACCATGCATTGCATTCATAATGTAAACTGAGTGTGTGTTACATGTTCTGAGAAGTTTTGTAAATAAAGATATGTTGAAAGAAGAATGAAAACAACTTACATGTAATAATACCGTCTTCCATCATCGACGACCCTCCGTCACTAGGTGTTGTCTTTGCTACCGTCTCTTCTTCACTGGGGCTGCAAACCTGGCTTTTCCTTTCGTCTGTGTGGTTTTGGTCCCTTTTCTGAAAATTTAGACCTAGGATAGCATCTATAGAGTGATTGGGGCTGTTATGTGTAGAGGCAGGACATGCCGACATGCCCTTTCCCTTTCCAGTAGCGAGGCCCGTTCCCTCGCCTCTCGTGTTTGTTAACGGCGGGGTGGTGGACGTAGAGGCAGTGCTCATGGGTGGAAGGGGAGCCAGACTGGCTGTATGGCATGAACGGAGAGTTGGAATAGAATTCTTGACTGTCGTGTCCCCTCGCACGAAGTCAGTTCCAGTGCTTGTTCGATGGCTTCGCTGTGTTTAACTGGTAGGGTTGACCTCGTTGTAAGTGAACGTTTTTGTAGGAGGGAGCTTGGGACTGTAGACTGCCAGCTATTGTCACACTCTTGGAGCCATTACATGTTTTATTAACAAGATGGGAGGGGTTTTTGTTTTTTAATGACAAGCCTTCATCACGGCTAGTCTACCAATGAAGCTTGAAGGACTTGCCTCAGCATTTTTGGACATCGCATCTTATCACGTTACACAAATTACCAATTACTGGTAATTGGAATCTTTGATATAAAAATAAATATTAATTATCGTAAAAAAATAAAAATATGAGGATGAAAGTTTGAAGTTGTCACATTGAGAGTACAATTTCATTAGTTGTCAATAATCTCGAACAATGCAACCAGAAAAAAAACTGTTTTGAGGTAGTATACATTCCAGTTCATTGCATTTCGAGAGTTTCTCAGGAAATTCAACAACAAAATAGAGAATTTGTGATGCTGGGGAGGTCTAGTCGAGCTGAGAAGCAGTGAAATGTGCCACAATGGCGATGATTGAATGACAAGTAAGCTATGAATGATTGGTCTTATTGACTGGTTGTGTTTGCATTAGTATTGTTTTGAATGCTAAACGAAGGGGTGGAGCGCTCTCTCCTCATTAGCTGTTTACTTTGATGAGACTGAACAATAAACAATCAAGAAAGAATGGGCGATTTAGACAAACTCAAATCTGCTGGTATGTCGGAATCTGACATACTTGTACCCTAAAAAACCTGAAATTGATACCTGAAAATTGTAGAGTTCGTACGCTTTAACTGTATTTTAGGTAGATTCAGATACTTGCCTTACACCGTCAGTGGTGTACGAAATGGCAGTTATACGCTCATGTCGTCAGGAGTCAGTCCATGAGAATGTTGGCCTGCCCACTACGCGTTATTATGTGGCCATATTAACACCTTTGCCTTGATGTAGTCCGGGCCAATCATTACTTTCGCACCTTCGCATCAAGTTGGCCAGAGGCAACTGTTATCTTTTAAGGGAAAATCTTTAACTTTTTTGTACATTTGAAAGGTAAGTAAGAGGGTAGAATCAATAACGGAAGGTTTATGGCTTCCCATTGAGTTAGTGCCATCTCGCCAACGAAGGGTTAACCGTTCGGGCAGGAGAGCGGGAAAGAGTTAACATCCTATCGACACATGCCACTCCGGTCTCAGGTTCCGGGGAGTGTGCGCTTTATTATTGGCGACGAAGGCCATGCTTCTCATGGCCGGTAGCTACTACTTTTGTGTTCACCCTAAGCCTGTTTCACGGTGAATGTTGCAAAGAGAAGCTCAAGACGTTACCTGGATACACGAAAGGAACAACTTTAATGCATTTACACAAAGTAACTCTTTTACGCATGCCTTATTCCGTTTGATCCTCAAGCAAAACCAGGGCCGATGAAAGAAAAGTGCCACATCTTGCCCCATCAAAACTTGTACAACAAGAGCGAAAGAGTACTGTCAAACACGAGGCCTTTTCAAATAACACAGCATTGGGCCGCGGGACAGTAGATTGTTTAAATCAGCCCTCATAGAGGGCATATTTGCCGATACAAATATCAATTTAAATGATACAATTGAGAAAAGGGGAAAGTTTTTACTGAAGAAAACATATAAACTGGTGTATTGAAATTGACATAATCAAAATAATGTCGGTGGTAGACATCTGCCGGGCCAGAGCCAATCCGGGGACAACGAAACGGACAAGTCGTGTAATGCCATTGTGTCTGTCTTCGACTGATACAGAACAAAACCAACATGACCACTTGTCTAATTTGTGTGTTCGGCGCCATCTTAAGCAGCAAACTCAAACACGTATGGACATTAATACGTCAAGCCTTTGTCTTTTCCATTGCTGTACTTCATAAGGGATAAAAACGACGTGAATAGAAGACTGACACTCCTTCCAAGCGAGCGTAAGTCCCCCGGAGGAGACTATTATGGTTATTAAGTCTTAAGACCTATTCATTAAGGCTCCATTGTCCGCCTTTAATTAATGACGGCATTAAAGATCAATTAAGGCAGAGGTTGGACAACTGGCTTATATTAGTGGCCATAGCCAAGCCTTGTCTTGCCTGCTAAATTATCAATAATAAATTAGTGTTGACTCAACTTAATAGAGATGAATACTCGACTCAAGCTCATCCCGTCGGAAATGTATCCTCCTCTACGGTCCGACAATGCCCACTTCCCCCCGACGACCCAGTCTAGTCAAACAGTTGCCAAGTAACCGCAATCATCATGCATTTGCTAGATGTCGAAGTGTTTGTTGCAGGTGCGTTATTTAAGGGATTTAAATATTCTTTGGAACATATGTGGATGACTGTCTGCGTATAACAGTTATAGATGGCCGACATGGAGATGATGAGGTTTAATTTAATGAAAGCATGATAACAATAGAGTCCACAACAAGAACAATAACGCCCGTCACAAATGTGTCGGCTTAACAGATTAAATCATATTTTGTTTCTCTCAGCTGTTGGAAGGACAAAACACGACAAAGTTGGCATTTTCTTTTCACATTTCACTTTTTTTCTCAAGCTGACAACAAATTGGTTTCAGCGTGTTGTAAGGTTCTCTTCTATGCCCAAATGTGACAACATACACACTGTGTGGGAAAACGAAGTTGGTGAATACAATAAACACTGAGGCACGCCACATGTGAATCGCTGCAATCGATCAGTACTGTCATACAGTCTATGCAACGAATCATCACATTTATGTCAATCATAGCCGAGCTTATTCTGACCGAGTAGTGTCGTCAATATCTGAGAATTGTCTATTTCAACGATACCGTTCTTCCTTTCTATTGTCCATTTCAGTTTTATTTAGACTTTATTTTATATCGAGCACGTCCTTTCATGTCTTTTAAGAGCTCTATTATGCTCCACTTTCGGAAGCGTTGCATTACGGAAAATAAACGATGCCAAAATCTATTCTAGCAACTCAGACATGACGTATATAAGTCTCCTCATTCAAACGGTTGGGATCACTGTGGATAGAAGAAAAGCCTAAATTGAAATTTCCGCATGAGTCTAAAACATCAATATTAATATTTAAATATATAGTTTTAACTCTTTGTTTCCATGACGACGAGTTGGTCGACAAGAACAACATTCATTGAACATTTCAAGTTTTAGATGCGACCATACTCGTTTTAACGCATTCATGTAAACAGTCCGTTTTCCAAGTTATTGTGCGCAATATGATTTGCTGTGTGAAAAACACAAAGACCTTCTATGTTAAGACACCAATTATCGCTATAAATGTGTCAAAATGAAATTGAAGTCATAAAAGGGATTTTCAATTAATTAGCAGTAAGATAAATTACGATATGTTTATTATGCAAGCGTTATAACTCGACACATTCTTATAGCCGTGTATACGGTTTGGATCCACCCACCAGTCTCTACAAAATAACATGGGCGATAAAACATGACATTTGAAAACACATAGAATATTTATATTTTCTATCATCAATTTGTTGAATGTGAACTGTCATGTATTGTGGTATTTGTATCGCTGTCCCATTACCTCAGTTGTTACTAGTATGTCCTAGTCACTATTTTCCCAGGTTTTTAAAAAATTAATTTATAGAATAAACATGTGTACACATTGTCTGTGGTGGTCATATCATTTTCCGCGTATATCAGTTCATGCAAGGTTCGTCAATTATATAAATATCTGTTTGGCTTAATTCAACTGAAGCCTTTGTTTGTCAGCCAATTAGGCTAATTGCCTTATCGTCCCCCCTCTAGTTCAATGGATGCACATTTGCACTAATTACGCCGTTAGTGTTTGTTTGGGAATACCGTTGAGCAACGGAATCCATATTCATCTCTCGCTAAGCTATGTAACTGTGTTTAACAACGAGAACTGTGCCATGTTGAGTACTGTAACTTGCAAAGACCTACCACCAAACTTATTCTAATACGGTAATATTAGTTCAGTTTAATGGTTTCATTGGTGTCGTAATCAAATTGGTTCATGGTCTTGGCGCTGTGATTTTACGCTTACTAATGAGGGTGTTTTTGCAAACCCTCCGTGGGGGCTATTGAATTCCTTTGTCAGGCAATAGTGTCACCACCAATAGAAGCGATCTCTTAAACCCGGCACCATGCCGCATCGTGCAGTGTGAATGCAGTGCTAGCGTACTAAAAGGCGGGAAATTGTCGCTAAAATTGACAAAATTAGTCGTCTGCCATTAAAATAAACTGATACCATAAACATTTATTTGACAAAATAACGCTATACTCCAAATGATGAGAGTATGTCAAAGGAATCATTTAACACACCACATTGACTCCCATAATATAACGTGCACATAGTTCATGTCTTATAGTGTTTATACGTTAACTTTTGTCAACATACGACGGGAGAACTCATACGAAGGGTGGGCGACTGAATTCTACGATTGACTCAGTCTGTATTGTCTTCTTGGATTCCCGATATTTATGCATGCCACTTTCTGCCTGTAACTCGCGTATAGCCAACCCATTCTTTGATTTAGCCACCTTTCACGTGTTGGGACAACAATAGACGGCAATTTGGTAATTACGGTAAAATGGGTACCATTTTGAACGTAAGACAGTTGTATGGACACTCTGTCAATGTGGCCTTGCGGCGATGCACATAACGAGACACAAGCAAAAAATCGAAAATATTGACCGTTCCCTACTCAATTGTTTTTCCAATCATATTCCGCTTGGCTGACACTTCATACCTGTGATGGACTGCCTATGGTGACATAAGATTGCCAGATTTCAATGTAAGCTTTGATTGACAGGTGACAACTTGATGGCAAAGAGATATGATCTAACATGGCGGACAATGGATGACAGCTACTGTGTTCTAAGATCTGGGCCGTTTGCAAAGCACTCCTCTAAATAGCCCTTGGGGAAATGGATTGACGGCCAATCAAGAACGCGAAAAAAAGCAGTTCTGCTGGTAGTGTCTTGTAAGACATAGCCTTGGAAGTTTCCAGTGAACAAAGGGGTGCCTAAGTCATATTAGGAGAATAACAGCAGATTTCTTCTTTCATACGTTTAGAAATAAAAAAGAAGAAATAAAACTTCCGTTTCCAGCAACACTTGAAAGACTATAAAATACGCTGCACTGACAAGTTCTGCCCCGAGGGCTGATACTTTAGCCGCATTTGACATCAGCATACGGGCTGTCAATGGCCGAAAGTCTCTGCACCCTTTGTTACTTGTTGCATAGACTCTTAATTAGAGGAAAGTTGGTAGGGTTTGGAGGCGATTAAACAAAGTAGCGTAAGACAAGGGGGCTATTAGAGGCTTGTAAGGAGATAAGCGAGGAAGGGATGGGAGAGGATGTACTAACATTGACGTTTCAGTGACGTTTCTTTGGCATGTTTTCATACCTTGACGCCACGGTGGATCTTGGAGAAAAAGTCAATGCTTTCTAGTATCCAGGCTTCCGATCACAAAAAACATTATGGTGGTTTTTAAACAACCGTTGAATAGCAAATAACGTGGACAAGCACCAATCCCATTAAAAAGGTTACTCTAATTGCGTTAAACTGTTAGGTAAATATACATGTATACCTAACTGGAGTGGTACTCACTTCCCAATGGTAAGCAGTGTAGTCACAAACAATACCATCCGTAACATTTAAAGAATTATTGCTTGTTTATGTTCTCGAATTAAATTGACACGAATTTAATTCGAACGTAAACCCCCTTCAGCGCAAATTAGACAACATGTACGAACATCGTGTCAGTTTAAACTTCAAACTAAATAGTATGTCTATTTCTTTCATACCTTCTACTGAGAGAATTTTACCAGACAGCTTCAATAATGACCAATACCGCGAATATTTCTTTGTTTGGGTGCTTGAATGAGTCTTTGCTGTTCAGAGGAAATCGACATGGACACTGAAATTAACAATATAAACAGGGACATGTGTATAGTAAAATTGAATTTGCTCACACACGTAGATAGTAATTCAACATTCATTCACACACTGCAGGATAACTGTATTAGGCGCAATTACTTCTAAATAAATTTGAAAAATCTTCCTTGAAGCATACTTTAAATTGATATTGGTAATCACATTTCGGTAATGTGTAGTTTATTTTTGTAGTAAGTGTGTCTATTACATTTTCGAGTGAAAGGTGACGACCAGGGGCACATCACAAGATCTAATTTACGAAGTAAAATCGTGTTTGCTTTTCATTTTAAAAGTTTGTCTAATCTCATTTTGGTCAGATGTGAAGAAGTTGAAGTGTGTTTGGAACAAGGCTGAACGTCTCTCTCTCTCTCTCTCTCTCTCTCTCTCTCTCTCTCTCTCTCTCTCTCTCTCTCTCTCTCTCTCTCTCTCTCTCTCTCTCTCTCTCTCTCTCTCTCTCTCTCTCTCTCTCTCTCTCTCTCTCTCTCTCTCTCTCTCTCTCTCTCTCTCTCTCAATTTCTGTTGTCATATACACCAAAGAATCTGGACCAGAGCATCGATGTACTTCCCCATGCTAACCAATACATTACGGAACAAATGAATCATGTAAACATACAGGGCTTTCCTCGACTTTTTAGCATACGTATGATAAATGACGTCATCGAATCGATTATGTATTATGGTATGTTTTGGTGAGTAACGTATACAGCAAACACTACCCCCAACAAACGTATACACTCTAATTAAAAGAAGATTATATAACCAATATATTTTCAGGAGACTTGTTCCATCAATCAATCTGTTAATTCATCTCCAACCCATCTATATATCCATTGATTACCAAGTACATACATACATACATACATACATACATACATACATACATACATACATACATACATACATACATACATACATACATACATACATACATACATACATACATACATACATACATACATAAGAAGTTGCATCTTTTCACAAAAAATAAAATGGCATGGCTAATTTAAGATTATACATCTGTAATCCAGACATATGAAACAAAGACCACTCTAACCAGACATGTATTAGAGAAGTTTTGAAGAATAAATGCGACCACTCTACCGAAAGAAATTAAGACATTCTTCAAGCTGACAGACGGACAAATTAGTCCCCCAGACGCCGTAAATTCAGTGAAACGATACTAAGGACCACACATTTAAGTACCAACTCACAATACAGAGACAATAGTGCTGGGCAGATTATACCTGTCGGCCACCTCCATGACACTATGACAAAATTGACCCGTCGAATTACTCCATCCAGCCGGTCATTTGACTTTGGGGCAGATTTGACGGACAAGAATGTCACCAATCAGGATAATGTAAGAAACAAAAGCTAAAACAAACAAACTAATCAATCAATCAATTTGTCGATCATTGCAGTCTGTCAATCAATCAATCAATCAATCAATTAATTAGACCAACCAACTGACATAGTGACTCTGTATTATAGCATTATTACCCGAACAACGCGTGACCGTCTATCGCCCCCGACGACATTTGCCTTTGAAAGGTCATTGCTTTATGATAGCATAGGGCGGAGGAGTTGGTAGAAAACGAACTCGTTACGTAAATATGCTATGCTACTACGGAATAATGACAGTCGTGAACGAACATATTGGAAACAATATCAAGAAAAAGTAAATAAATCAACGTCATTTTACTTTCCACGTATTTACATCAAATTGAAAACAATATCCTTCTGGGACACATTCTCATGGTATTATTATCAGTGAAGCACTATAAAGTCATGTGACCCTCACTGAATTATATTGATTCGTGGCGATGACAAGATATTTAAAAATGTCCCGGGATACTCGCAACGGTCAACCCTTATAGTTCAGGCTACGCGGAGCGAACAGTTATCAACCAATTGGAGCAGAAAATTATGCGCTGTGGTAAAAAAAACAGTCATAAGTATATTAGACCGCGGGTAGCGAAGAGTGAAGTATTCCTAAGTAACCAAGTAAATGAAGGCACCGTAAAATGAAATAATACATGGTTTAACGCGAATAACGTAAATTGGAGTAATTTACAACATTCTCAGATGTAAATTTCATTAAGACAGAGTCTATTATCTGTGGGATCGAAAACTGTCAATCATTATCATTATGTATGGGTTGGTTGCTGCCTCACGTGTTACCTAATTAATTAATATAATCAGCTTCAATGTAATATTAACAGTTGAACATTAATATGTCGGTTCATTGACGACGGTACTTACTCCTGGGGTTTGCGATAATAAATTGGTAAAACACACAGCAGGGAAAGTGGATGTGTTTCAACCACCTGAATGAACAGAGCCTTTTGAATTCTTTGCAATTAATTGGAAACGTGTCGGCCTAGTTTATGCCGTCATTGTCTGAGTATCGCCAGCACGTCCAAGTAATTGATATTATTTTATGCTTGTTTTTTATCTCGCAGCCGCCATTACAAAACAATAGCACTCAATTAGAGCAATTATATTTTGGTCATCCGTTGGGATAAGCCTTGAAATTAGATTATCAATACAAACAATTATTCCAGACATGAATGTATAGTTCGTTTTGTCCCAGTTTTCCAACACTGCCGCGTTCGCACTGGGCAGGCCACTATAACATATGTTCTGTCTATTATACGTCAGTCTTTTTAACCGCGCCCATCTTTATTGAAAATGGATATTGCACCGAGTGTCGTCATTTACAATGTATAATTAACTTGAATATCTTGTTTATTTGCTATGTCTTTTTGTTGACTGATGTAGTATTTTCTTTTTCTTCCTTATTTATGTTTGAAGATGTCTTGCTTGTGTGTTTCTTTTTTTCTTGTTGTGTGACAGTGTGTTTAAATGTTTGTGGGTTGTGGGGGTTCTTTTTTGCCATGCCATTTCTTCTCATGCAATGTGCATGTAATGGAATAATTAATGTAACCCTTCGAAGCATAACGACACAATTAGGCAGCATTGACAATGGAATGAGATATGTTTGCTTCAATCATTGAATATATCAAACAATAATAATACCACAAATAATGAGAAACGTTCGACATTTCCCCAAACTTCGTGTTACCATGGTTACGATACAACGACGTCAATCACTTGTTAACTTATACGCAGACAGATAACACAGTCGTCCTACAATATCATTACTGCCAGGACGTTATTGTCTGCCATGATAGTCCACCATATATGTCATCAGCAATTTCTAGAATTGAACTATTATTGTGTATTAGTACGTTCAACCGTGTTTAAACCATTTATGATTAAAGATCAATTTTGTTATATGAATTATTAATGTATCGGTTGGTATCAAAACTAGTCAGTCTTCAGTTGTTCTCTCTATTCCATACCTACATATTTCAATATCGTGTAACAAAACACTAATTACAGAAGATCTATTCTACATACATACATACATACATACATACATACATACATACATACATACATACATACATACATACATACATACACACACACACACACACACACATACATACATACATACATACATACATACATACATACATACATACATACATACATACATACATACATACATACATACATACATACACATAGACAGACACACACACACACACACAAAGACACATCATATTACACTATATTCTGAAGACTTCAAATCAATCCCTCTTTCATAAAATTCATAGAATCAGTTTGTTTGAGCCTTTCCCTGGAATGTCTCAGGGAAAGACAGGGAATGTAAAGTCATGCCAATATACAGATATATAAATGTATAAATATTACCCATGTCTCTTGATGTAAGAAAGGAGTGGCTTCATAACTTGTCATGGTAGTTTGTGTGTCATAACTAGTCATGGTAGTTTGTGTGTCATAACTAGCCATGGTAGTTTGTGTGTCATAACTAGTCATGGTAGTTTGTGTGTCATAACTAGCCATGGTAGTTTGTGTCATAACTAGCCATGGTAGTTTGTGTGTCATAACTAGTCATGGTAGTTTGTGTGTCATAACTAGTCATGGTAGTTTGTGTGTCATAACTAGTCATTTGTGTGTCATAACTAGTCATTTGTGTGTCATAACTAGTCATGGTAGTTTGTGTGTCATAACTAGTCATGGTAGTTTGTGTCATAACTAGCCGTGGTAGTTTGTGTGTCATAACTAGTCATGGTAGTTTGTGTGTCATAACTAGTCATGGTAGTTTGTGTGTCATAACTAGTCATTTGTGTGTCATAACTAGTCATGGTAGTTTGTGTGTCATAACTAGTCATGGTAGTTTGTGTGTCATAACTAGCAATGGTAGTTTGTGTGTCATAACTAGCCGTGGTAGTTTGT
>NC_135560.1:21769174-21779174 GCF_964340395.1 Glandiceps talaboti | reverse complement strand
ACCTTATTAAGATACAAACGTAATAACCAAACTATCTGATTGTGTACTGCAATAACTTTGTATCAAATTAAAGTCACGTATTCATTTAAGTTGACTTCAGATCAAAGAAGGAGGATGGTGTTCCAATGAAAAGAAAATGCTGGAAAGAAAAAAAGATTTCAAGTCAAGCAGTTAGATGTTATTACGGCACGTAGACCTGAACGTGTAGGAATTGTTAGAACAAAACGGATATTAGTTGTAGTTCATACAGGAAGATGATGATTGAGATGTATTGGAACAGGAATTTGAGAACCAGTCGGCGAATAATTTAGAGGATGCAATGTTTGAGGCGGTGATCGCTGATCCGAATATCTGACATGATTGGCTGTTGGTTTTAGTTTACACTGTAAGTTTAATAATCCTAATGAAATTACGTGCCAGCATGACTTTGATGAAGCTAAAGTTGGGTTGTGTATTAAAGATAACAAGACCGTTCACCATACACTGCGTGTGCCGACCCAGCCCTAAAAGACATGCCCAAATGCATAGAAAAGCACATACTGCTTTACACAATAGGTTAAAATCATACGATCTTTCCATTTCATGTCAAGAAAAACTTAAAACATAATTTCGAATATTCCATCAAAAGACATTCATATAAACCAGTACGAAAGTACGAAAAACAATGCTTACTTTTCAAAACACGTCAATTTTGTTTATTCGAAGTGGAAGCTATAGCATAGCTGCGATACAATTTTACTTATTCTGACTAAAATATGGCGCGTGGTCGTAGCATGAACAGTTCTTAGTTTTCAAGTTAATTGGAATAGTGATGCTCTTAAAATTCATAGTTTAACAAGTCAAGCTATTGTCCTCACAGTAAACTATAAAAGGTCAGATGAGCTTACTTGTATAAACACGTATGGTAATTTAAAACTAACAGTCAGAAATAACTGATAGTTCAGATAGAAGGGTATCTTATTTAATGTATAAATACATATATGAAATGTTCGCTGCAGGTTTTACTGTAACATTCATGAATGATTCATGTTGAAAAAAAATATGTTTGTGTCAATGGTCAATTTATACGCAAATAAATCTTATTTGATGGGTTTCAGCGAAGTATGTCGCTCTGTGATGTATTATGATATATTGAATAGATATATTAAAATTAATTAGGGAATAATAGTAAACAATAAAACAAATAAGAGAAAAGAAAGGGAAAAGGAGGGGAATGCAAAGATATAGAGCCTGGCTGGCACAACAAAATAGACAGTGAGACTAATAGATACCCTTATATACACTCACACAAACATTATCGAATACATACATACATACATACATACATACATACATACATACATACATACATACATACATACATACATACATACATACATACATACATACATACACATACACACACACACACACCTACCTACCTACCTACACACACACACACACATACATACATACATACATACATACATACATACATACATACATACATACATACATACATACATGTACATACATACATGGATACATACATACATACATACATACATACATACATACATACATACATACATACATACATACATACATACATACATGCATACATACAATACATACATACATACATACATACATACATACATACATACATACAATACATACATACATACATACATACATACATACATACATACATACATACATACATACATACATACATACATACATACATACATACATACATACATACATACATGCATGCATGCATGCATACATACAATACATACATACATACATACATACATACATACATACATACATACATACATACATACATACATACATACATACATACATACATACATACATACATACATACATACATACATACATACATGCATACATACAATACATACATACATACATACATACATACATACATACATACAATACATACATACATACATACATACATACATACATACATACATACATACATACATACATACATACATACATACATACATACATACATACATGCATACATACAATACATACATACATACATACATACATACATACATACATACATACAATACATACATACATACATACATACATACATACATACATACACACACACACACACACACACATACATACATACATACATACATACATACATGCATGCATGCATGCATACATACAATACATACATACATACATGCATGCATACATACATACATACATACATACATACATACATACATACATACATACATACATACATACATACATACATACATGCATACATACAATACATACATACATACATACATACATACATACATACATACATACATACATACATACATACATACATACATACATACAATACATACATACATACATACATACATACATACATACACACACATACATACATACATACATACATACATACATACATACATACATACATACATACATGCATACATACAATACATACATACATACATACATACATACATACATACATACATACAATACATACATACATACATACATACATACATACATACATACATACATACATACATACATACATACATACATACATACATACATTCATGCATGCATGCATGCATGCATGCATGCATACACACACACACACACACACACACATACATACATACATACATACATACATACATACATACATACATACATACATACATACATACATACATACATACATACATACATACATACATACATACATACATACATACATGCATGCATTTTTTGAAATGCTTCCGACTAATAATAAGATTCGTACATCCCCATTAAGGAACTTTTCAAGAATAGTTCGCAGGGAACAATGTCTAAAGTTAATAGCAATCTAATGCATTCGATAATGTTGATGCACCAAAGGAGAATGCGTGCTTCCTGTCCGAGACAAAAACTACTCAGTTTAAAGTGCCTACATAATTTGACGAGCTCATCCGCCCGACATTGTGTTGCTTTGAATTATATTGTGAATAGAATATTACTGGTTTCACACACTATATTATTCTATGGCTATACCTACACATAATCAATACAATACGCAACGGCAATTAACTCTCTCAAATCATGATTGAACTCGTTTCCAGATCTTTTTGTATACTTTGACTCTATTTATCCATTTCACTGAAATAAACCTTAGAAAATATAGAGATCATTTTTATGTTAATAGTTGTATTCAAGTTGATGGTAACTGTTCATTTGTGTGTGTATTTGTGTGTGTATGTATGTATGTATGTATGTATGTATGTATGTATGTATGTATGTATGTATGTATGTATGTATGTATGTATGTATGTATGTATGTAATGTATGTATGTATGTATGTATGTATGTATGTATGTAATGTATGTATGTATGTATGTGTGTATGCCACGCCGTCTACTCCAACAATCTAAAATCAAACATGATCTTTTCGTCTAGCCATCATTTTTGAGAGAATTCGGGTAAGATCATGGGGTATTCGCGATACGCCTATTGTTCTGTAACGCGAAATCCGTGAAATGCAACCAATATATACAGAATGGTCTGAAATTACATTTTATCCCGAGGACAAATGATTGTTAATTGGATCAGGCCATAGGCTTTCCACCTGTACCATTTGTGAAGTTAATTGCTAAATGAATGAGTTAATACATAGGGCTATCTAAAGTAAGACGATTCATCGCTAGAAAAGGATGCATTATTTCATAAATCGATGATCGTCTGGGTTGGTAACAGAGGCAAGGCTGGGTAAACGTCACATAATACGTTTCTTTTAGTCAATTCAAGTAGAATACAATTACATGTACTTACATGTTGAAATATATTTGGGTATTCTTTATAACTAGTGTGGTTCGAAGTTGTAACGGATTTAGTGTAAATTCAACAATATTTCAAATATACACCAAATGAAGGTCAGTGTCAAGTTCGAGTGCTTTGTATACATGTAGATAGAAAAATGATGCTACTATCACATGCCTTTGTATCTCGTACTTTCACAGTTCGGTTGCAATTTTGTGTAAAGTGTTCTAGTTTAATAGCGTCGTAGGTTCTCTTCAGTTTTTGCGTCGCTTGGCTGGATGCGAAAGAATTTTAAAAAAAATAAAACATGAACTATGGTCTTGATTCTTTGTAACTGATGCAATATTTTATAATTCTGAAAACTAAAGGTATTAAAACATTTCCGAAAACATAGACTTTTAGGTACCATGTACTACAGTTAATTTGATTCTCTTACCCTGGTTCTACTACACATATAAACAGCAGCCGGCCCACCCTTACGTCTATCATAAGGTCTGTCGTCGTACGTCACAAACAGATATCAAAGTTGGACTAAAAATAAACGAAGTCTTTGAGAGTGTATTTAACGATGTTATTTACTTTTGATATACATTCCCGATATCTCAAAACAGTATATACGTGTATACGTGTAGTTCTGAATCATGTTCTTTGAATTTCTGGAGCACTTTAAATGTGTTTTAAAATAATCATTTGACCTCGTGCTCTTTTAAAATGCTATCTGCAAACCCCTCCCTTAGTTAGTGGTTGGTTTTTGGAAATTGATCAATACTAATTTGAGAGTAATTCATTGCTGTATATTTCAACCCATCAATGATCGTTTCACGCGGCCAGCTGAGATCAATAATCAATACACTGCCCTATAGATACAAACGTTAAAATTCTTTTAACAACAACTCGCGTCGCTTTAAATTTTGTATTTTAGTGTATGTATTGTTCTGCTACTCTATCGGTTCCACGCGATCCATCCTATCGTCATATACATACATACATGTTGGTCAATTGCTGTAAAATGAATCGGTTGATACTAGCTGAACTATCCCAACAACGGTGTCAATTTCATATGTAACATATCTCGGGTCAATAACGTATAATTTCATGCATTCACTTTGAATAAGAACACCCATGTATGTATATTTCAGAGATGGAATAGAGTATAAATGAATGCAAGGGAACATTCTATACAATATTTATTTGTGTTGCAGTCATAACTATTATTCTATATCAAGCTAGAAGCTATACCTGCATTTCTTAGATTTATTGTCTGTTAGTTTACATCAAAAGGATGAGAAGAAGTGATATAATAGTTGATTTTGTTCGGATGATAATTACTATATGTATTTCATCCAACACTTTGATACTATACCGGTACATCATTATAGAAACGTTCCGGTCTTGAAATAGTGTATAGATGTTATATATGACGACAGGGCCCCGCCATGTCTCTAAGTCCTGAACCTTTGGGTCACTACTTACATGTTGTTGAGCAACGGTCACTCACGGTGGATGTCGTTATATTTCCCCTCGCTTTGATTTATTATTGGGAATTAGAAGTAATATTGATGTAATATTCCTAACGACTGTCTTACTAGTTTCAACCTCCAAGAGGTGCCTTACAACGTGTAAGGATTAATGTTCCTTATTTTGGTATGTTGGTACATTTGAGGGTAGTCTATAGTTTAAATTTCAAAATATGAAAACAAGATGTAATTTTACTTTTTACGAACACGTTTTTTCATCTTTTCCTGTATATACCCTACTTGTGACAGACTTATACTTTAGTTTACATGTGTCATTTTGTCTACCCATGAGTAAACTGTATACATCATTTTCTTTTCTTGTAATCACCGTTTACTCTTATGGCCGAAGAAATGTTAACATGGATTTCGTTATTTCGTGAAACGTTAAACTCCCAAGTTCCTCATTGTTGCCATATCAACACAGAAACATCCAAAATCCTCATTATTCGTGATTTAGATCCACGACAGAGATTTAAGAACAACGTCCGTCAAATTGTAAGATTTTTTTCGATCTTCGGCTTTCTGCCGCCATCATGCATGATACAGCTGGCGATTTAGCCTAGCCCGGCGCCTACTACTAAAATCCAAACCTCCTCGTCATCATGTACCAATGAGAGAATTTGTAACTAGTAAATTAAATTTGTCTCGATTAGTTAAGTCAAGACTTATTCGCCCACACCGGTTTAACGATGAAATCGGGGAAGGGTGCATAACGAAGCGAGTAAAGAGAAATTATACGCTCAGGAAAGATTGTAAAACAAATCGCGTCATGGTTGTGCAAGCCAAATATGGTTGTAATTAGAAGAGGGTCTAACCAGTCTATATTTGGTGAAGTTTACATTTTACATTTCAAGCAGAATAATGTAGATCACTGTACTGTCCATTTAGAGGTGTTATAGGGAGAGATATCATTTCGGACCATTTGCTTTTAGCAATAATTATAAACTGGCGAAATTTTGTAACAAATGAAGAAATTGGTTTCATCCAAATCACTGACCTGAAGAGTAAACGGTGATTGCTCGAGACGAATCGGAGGCAGAGGGCGGGTCTAAAGTTCGCCGCGCTTGCGCACAATATGAAGTGAGCAAGTCAGTTAATTTCAACTGTCCCGGTATCACGAATCTCAAAGGTAAACTGAAGATAAGAAACTCCGCTGTCGGCTACTGGAACTGTAATTCGGCGAGCCGAAGGAATTGATAATTGGTCCATCATATATATTTTCAGCTATTCACAAAGCTCACAAAACGAATTCGAGAATTCTCTATATTATAAAAAGTTGAGGTGAATTTTATGCGTTGCTTCATCATTTGATTAATCTAAAAAATACTATGTCCTACAACTTGTGCCGAGAGTCTGAGTTGTCAGCCACCCATTTCATTTTTACGTGTATGTCCCCATCCATACCAAATCAACAGCCAATTACGTAACTCTTAGTACTGTCTATTTTTAGTCTGACCCATTGAAAGAATGTTATCATACAATCTCTGATTGTATTACGTATAATTTTAGATATTAATTGAAACGATGGTAGTTTTACCTATTAACTTTTTAGGGAGTTAAACCAAACACACAATATAAATCTGACAATGTTATAGTCCTCTATTGCACTTTTGTCTATACTATTAACAAAAAAAGTCAATTTATACATAGTTTTAGCCGTACAATGTACTTTGCTACGATTCATAGAATGTGGATACGGAGAGAGACTTTCTAAAAATTGGTGAGGAGAGGAGTTTAAAATACGTAACATATATATGTACCGTTGAAACTCTTTAATACAAATCAATGATACACATATACAAATGTATACGTATTGGTATCCATGTTTGCAAACTTCAAAACGTGAGTGAAACAATCATGCACTATACACGATCGAAAAGTGTGGTCATTCGTGCCGTGGCATGGCTGCAGCAAGACACCAGACTCGTCCTTACTATACTACGCATGCGCGTTGAGTTGAAGAAAACTTCTAACAAGAGACTGACGCATTATGTGTACTTCTTTGCATCAAGCCTGTGAGAACATATAATGAATTCACCTCTAAAAGTGATTTTCCGGAGTTTGGCAGCCGAGAGATTTGGTGAAAACCCATAACGACTAAAATCTCGTCTGGGGAGCGAGACTTGAGGGAATGGCGATAAACTAATGAAAGAAGGCTCAGAACACGGAGCATCGATCAGATCAAATCGGCGAGTTTATTCAACACAAACCCGATTAAGAGCGAATTGCAATAAGCTGAACGAACTTTCCCCGAGCGCTATCAACTATATTAATTTATTTGGGATTAAAGCATACGAGGTATTCATAATTAGTTAATCGCTGTGAATTAAATACATCCGTAATACAATACGACAAATGCAATCACCGCCAAATTGCTCAATGTAAGAGACTGTTTAGTTCATCTGACTGCGCCCGTTGATAATCACTTGAAGAGGCAATCTGCATTTTGATTCTAATCGGCAAACAATCTCTACAAGGGTACTCAAAACATGAAGGCATGGCATGCTATAGAAGCTTGAGAAGATTTTATTTTGAATTAAAAAGGAAGTGAAGAAATTTCCAATCCCATCTCTTTGTAACATTGACAGTTAGTTATATTATGTTCTGACAAGAAATGAGTAGCAATTAAGGCAAAAAAGCAGGAAGGCTCTCGCCAAGCTTTGAAGTAGGTTTTAGAGCATAGAGAAAAACTGCAATAAATAGTGAATCGTATTTGTCAAATTAGAGAGAATTTACCAAAAAACATTTTATCTAAATCAGATTACCAAGCCACGATCTTTGAACTCAATATTTGCCAGATACATCGAAGAAGAATGTATTTCTTGATTAATACGATAATAGTATAGCAACTAGACGTTCCCACACTCTCCTGAATTATTTCAACAGCCGTATATAGAAAAAAATCTCCACTTAAGTCTTTCCGTTTTGAATCTTCAACGAAATTTCCAATTACTAATCGTAGCATAACGATGAAAACTCATATAAGAACAGTATGGCACCCACTGTCTGACGATCACATAAGCGCTGGAAATTAAACGTCGGCTATTGGTTAAAATGACGTGAAATCAACAGAATAAGAGAGAAAGAGAGAGACGACGATTTTTGAAGCTTCATTTAATATAATTTACAGAGTATGTCATAAGATGTGAAGAAGGATTATTAACAGCCAGTAGTTCGACTGTTTAATCCTGACCTTAAATGTCTAATTTATGGTAAAGATAATTGAAGTTTTCTGCCAGAGATTACTATGAAGGATCACGACCCCCAAGGTGCACAGGGACACATTCTGGCGCCTCTGTGACTTTACCCTGACCGGATTACAATTTTAACGTAATTGTTTGTAGGTATTTAAGTTAATAAAATGCCTATTTCTAGCGTCCATGTCCATCATTTCATAACATGTACAAAATGATTTCAGTTGACATTCAGCTTTTTAAATTTCAAAGCTCACAACTGAGAAAGTCGAAGAAGTCGTGATTTTCCTCAGGTTGTATTCTCCTAATATAACCTGCATTACAGCTTTAAAAACAAAAAAGGAGGGAAAAATATTATTACAACATTACACTTTAACCTAAGTACGATTAGCTTCTATGCTTCGTTTTATAACAACTGCAAAATTATTTCAAAAGTCGTTCAGGTTGAGATGACGTTCAAGGTCTGACATTCTCCTGCAGAGATGGAAAATTTAACCAATTATATTAAAGCTTTTCAGCGTTTTCATTTTTTCATCATAACATGTTGACACATTTTATAATGTTTTCATTCTATGACAAAGTAAACATTCAGATTTTCACATTCTTAAGCATCAATACCTTCACCTACACCCAATCTGTGAAATCGCCCAATTCATAAAATGTAACTTTGCCCAGTTCATGAAATAGTTAATTGTGTTGCCCAGGTTATGAAGTGGATATGGTAAGATATGCCCAGTATATGAAATGAGCATCTTGTATAGGACATACACAAAATACTATCAATCAAACAACTTTATTATCATGTATTTACAAACTTATTTTATTATAATTCAGTTTAGCTTGTGTTTTAATAGAGTTCGAGAATCAACACCCCAGTTCAAAGCTCTTGCCCAGAAAATTTAATTTCGCCCTTTGAGATCGTAATCTATACTCTCAATTGCATAAGGTATACCATTTCATGAACTGGGCAAAGTTACATTGCACATTTCATGAATTGGGCAGTTTCACGGATTGGGTGTAACATATATATTATGTTTTTGGTTTTTCGTCATGTCCTTTTTTTTATCCCAAACATTATGTCCAGCAATATGTATTGATATGTAGGTCCGTAGCAGAATGAGTTCGTTTCTCTGATGCTCCAATCCAAATCATATATCTATATTTATAAGAAGTAGTGAATTACCTCAAATGGCCGAGCGCATAGTGAACAGAAAAAATGTGTACTACGCCTTCAATTATTCCCATGCAGTATCTCCCATATTCCCGCTTTGTCTATCTCTGTCTTTCTGTCTCTCTTTTTCTTACCTCAGTTTGCAGCCTCTTTCTGCCTCGGTTTCTTTGTCTCTGTTTGTCTGTTTTTTCTGTATTTCTGTCTCTGTCTCTCATTCTCTGTCCCTTCCTGTCTGTCTGTCTGTCTGTCTGTCTGTCTGTCTGTCTGTCTGT
>NC_135560.1:21764174-21766674 GCF_964340395.1 Glandiceps talaboti | reverse complement strand
TATGTATATTTCAACTACTATACGTTTGCCATTAACCCTTTATGGTATAAGTTTGGGTGAAACAAACTGAAATTAACCAATCGAGCGATCCATCGTCAATATAATTCTCTGAAAAAATGGTACGCGTAGTCCGAGTCACTGCCCACATGTTTAAGCAATCGAACAACGTAATTGTGGCTTGGAAAATAACGGGACATAGAACAGCGCCCTCACTTAGCTGAATAATAATAGAAATGGTTGCCAACCATGATGCAAATGTTCTTATGAAAATACAACGAATAGATAATATTACCTTGACAACAGAAACCAACAAATTGTAAGAATGTCACCACAGTTAGTATTAATCTTGCATGACAGTCCAATAAAAGAAATTAATAGTGGGAAACAGCCTCCGGAAACAACTGGACTAATACTAAGGGTTGGTTGTAATTATATATGCTGGAGTAATAAAACATTGTCATCAATAAAGCCAAGTTTTTATCCCGGGAATACTCATTTGAAAGTTTTCTTTTGATCGTATTTTTTCAATCGATTACTACTGACTTCTTAATCATACAATAAAGTGAAACATATGTGACTTCATCAACAATTTAAAGCTCGTTGTCATCAAATCAAATATTGATGTAAAAAACGTCCCTAACGTTACATGTAGACACCAATGTTTGGTTCGTTCTACTTCATAGTGTCAATTATCAACCAACGGAGAATTATGAAGCGTCTCTTAGGATATATAAAGGTCGGGTCAGGCTTTTTATTAACCAATGTAATGAAGAAGTGAACTCAACCTCAAATAGGTATTTGTCTCACTCGTTGTGGAATCTACTTTAGACATTATACATGTAATTATGTTATGATTAATTCAAGTGATGTGTATCAAATGGGCTGACGTCAACGGGTAAAATAGAACACGTCAATCATATGCGTTTCTATATTCATTCCAACAGGTGGCAGCATACTATCCATACTCATTTACAAGGTTGACCAGCCGAATCGGCGTCTATGTACTGTCAAGTAAGTAGTGAGTATACATCTATGTGTATGCACACGCAAATGCATATTGATGTGATACACAAACACACAACCGCACAAATAAACAGGGCCATTCATGAACACACACAACCACAAACACATAGGACTGCATGTACCACACACGACACTGACATAGACACATAAACACATTAGACATATAGACACACCGTGACACACATACAGGGAGGGACAGTTTCATTCTTCTTTGGCCAAGTAGATTGCTCATCAACTTGGAGAGCAATATATATATATATATATATATATATATATATATATATATATATATATATATATATATATATATATATATATATATATATATATATATATATATATATATATATATAATATATATATAATAACACAATATAGGCTAACATTAAGTTCTATTCTATATAAAATATATAAGTATATGCGTATATGCGCGCGTATGTGTGTGTTCAACAATACATAATACCTCACAGAACACAACAATACATCAATCACCCACACAATTATTTTAGAATACTGACGACAAACACATAAAGTGGAAAGGGTAACGTGAACATGATATACCAGTCAAGACATTCGGGTCACGAACCCCCCCCCCCCTCTTCTACTAACCGTGGCCTTACAGACACAAAATACTTGAACGCACTAGCCTCAATAACAAGTACCAGTCTTCGTTTCTATTCACCCCGTGTTGGATACAACAACTTACAGTTGGAACAACGTGACCTAGACTTGTAAATAAATGGGTTTAATGACGGTTGTTAGATGTGTATAATGATTAATAGTGAAACGATAACATTTTAACACTCCAATTGTTAACCTGAATTCATATTGTCGGCATTCTTGATGGAAAATTAATTCATTACTATCTTATAATACCAACAAATAGACTACAATAAAGTGACTTATTTACATGATACATGAATCATTGATGTGCTTTCCTTTGCAAATATTACCACAGTTGGAATATTGTAACGAGGTAAATTAAAAGAAAACAAACGTCTGCCATTACTGGTAAATTTTCAAGAGAAAACTAAGACGTCATTCTTTTGATGTATTCCGATTTGAATAATGCACCATCATTATTATTTGAATACCGCCCCCAGGCGGTGATGTTTAGCCTTCTATAATTGATTTTCCATCTCATAGTTTTTTCACGAAAGTTTGTATTCATTCATTCATTTATTCATTCATTCATTCATTCATTCATTCATTCATTTATTTATTTATTAATCAGATGACTAAAGATAAATTAAATACTATCTGTGGGAAAAAATATATACAACCATAGAAGTTACCGAAGTATGTGATATTACATATACAGTTCCGAATTTAATGATGATAAAGAAAGGAAAATGGCAATAAAGAAATCAACTAAACACTTGATCGAAAAGTGTTCAGACTGCAAAAATATGTCAAAATCTTCTAGGGAGTTGATAAACTGAAAAGACCTGAGTAAACACGATTTTTTTCATTGCAT
>NC_135560.1:21751674-21759174 GCF_964340395.1 Glandiceps talaboti | reverse complement strand
AATGGAAAACCTGAACTAGACACTCACACAGAAAAAAATATATAAAATAAAATAAAAAATCTACCTACCCACATATTCTAAAATTAAGCGTAATCGGAATCTTACAATTTTGTTATAAGTCCTAAGCGAGTTTACTATATCTGCAATAAATAAATACTATTGTTACGGACACAGTCAGTTTGAATGTAACATGCGAAACTGATTTTTCAGGACCCTCGGTATTCTCCTATATCTTTTACCTTCAAAACTTGTTTTGTTCCATTAACTTATTGTATTAATGTATAACAAATCAACATAAATGGTGGCCGTAATCTCTTGTCAAACCTTATCTATGGGTATCATATTAAACATCATATGATACCAACGATATATTTTGATAGTAAAGAATCAACTTTTAAATCCTCTTTGGATATGAATTCTAGAGGTAGACACACAACAAAATGGTTCTGTATCCATTATAGAACAATATATATTGCCACAAAAATGATTACATGTAGATTATTTTGAGTGCACGAATGTAGCGTTCAAAATGGAATTTTTCGAACGTACTTTTTGGGCTGAACATTTTTTGCAGTATATCTAGGAAGAAACCTCGCTGTCTTGCTTTTTTTCATTTGTCGAAAAAATATTTTATTCATTGTAACAAAGGGAAGCTGCAAAGTAAACTTTCTTAGCTAAATCACTTGTCTGTGGATAAATTTGTCGAATTAGCCATAACAATGCAACCGTGACAGTGGATATGGAGCATTGAGAGTAAAATAGTCAAACTCTTAATTTCAACAGATTTCCTCTATGTCTTTACAACTTTTGCCAACTTTTGCCAAAAGAGTGGCATTGAGCTCAGCGGCGTACAGGGACGGTGAGAGCGCCCTCTATCATTATAACATCTTAGCGTCATGAGAATTCACTTTATATTCCATTACATTCTGCGTACAGCAGAGGGCAAGTAAATTAAAACGGACATCAGCTAATCTCTGGTTTGATTTCCCAAACACAGAATAATCGGCATGGTTGTTCTTGGCAATGTTACGTTCATTACACGACATTTGTATCTTTACCCACTACAAAAATATCAACATACGGGGTATTATTACACTTATCACGGGAAGGTCAACCGGGCTGAGTGATTAAATACCCGTCGTCTCGTACCAAATTCTATAAGCCCTACGTAACAAGATTTGTTCTAGGCGAGTGATGAATGTAATCCGTCGTGTTATTTTGCAGACGACAACCTTTCGACCTTTCCCGCTATATATTCGTCTGACAGAAAGTAACAATTTCACAAGGGTGGTGACTAACCTGTCCCGGTACTTTTCGATTGCAAGCTTGTGAGCTAAACTCATAATTTTATTCAAACATGATTATAGTGCCATCTAAACTACTTTATAACCTCAAGTACATGCGGAATTCGAAATTATCATAATCTCGTGTCAAATTTTAGAGTTTTTTGACAGAAATAATTTTAATTGGGTTTTGGCGGTCAAAGAAATTTGTATCGGGTACATTTTGCTATCCTCTGTACTACAAAGTTTATGGCCGCGAAGAAAAGTAAACTACTGTGTACCCAGAAATGTGAATGGGTAAACTTCATTTCTGTCACATTGTATACATTTACCATTTTCGTTATAGTCTGTATTTTTGAAGTCATCGCCTACGCAAAGTGAAATCAAGCTTGAGTATAAAAAACATTTACTATATTCACATTCTACCCAACTTTCGTTCATTTGATCAAACTTTTCAACCGAATATAGAACTGCTGTGGCTTCTGCGATAATATGTAAACATTCAGAGCTCGTAATGTTGAGTATTTTTTCTTCGTGATAAATACTTGTAACATAAACCCATATCACAAATATATTTTTTTTCACGTGTTGTCCCAATAATGGTATCGATGACAGGCTTGGCCATAAATTACCGCTGTGTTTTCAATGTAGCGTAAACCTCATTCCGAAAGGTTAGGAAAACACAAAAGATGGGAGATTTTGATCAAACCTAATAAAACATGCCAGGTTTTGCAGATATTCATCGGCGAAAAATCTTCGTTTGATCTGATGATCCCCTTAGTGGTCGGGGAGTACATTGTTAAGGGGACTCAGTTGAATCGAGATAAAACATTAGGTCTTGCCCACCTTAACATCACGAGTGATGCATGAGAGCCGCCTTAAATGTTTTATCCCCTTATGTTATCTTTAGCGATATTGATGGGTCTTGAAAATCCAATCTCCAATCTCACTTAGTCTTTTAAAAAGGCCCATCAAAGCTAACATCTCCCTACGGTATTTACCCACACCAACTCTATACATACACAATACTGCATACAGTCATGCCATATATCTTTCAAGACCTTTCCCGCCAAAATTGTCTTAATCTTACCATTTTATTTATAACATAAGCAACTTCATAAATGCGTAAAATTTAATATTTGTGTTTCGGGGTTTCTTATTCAAAATGGAGCAAATATTCAATATATACTATTGTCTGTTACTAGTGTAGATGAAACAAGTATAAACAACATAAAGTACTTTGAAGAAGAAACCAATGACAGCTAGCTAAATTTACAGACAGACAGAGAGACAGACAGAGAGACAGATAGGCAGGCAAGCAGGCAGACAGACAGACAGACAGACAGACAGACAGACAGACAGACAGACAGACAGACAGACAGACAGACAGAAACATGGATTGATAGATAGGTAGGTAGACAGACAGACGGGCGGTCGATCGATCGGACTGTCACAGACAAACAAACAAACTGGTAAGTAGGTAGGTAGGTAGGTAGGTAGATAGATAGATAGATAGATAGATATATAGATAGATAGATGGATAGATAGATAGATAGATAGATAGATAGATAGATAGATAGATAGATAGATAGATAGATAGATAGATAGATAGATAGATAGATAGATAGATAGATAGATAGATAGATAGATAGATAGTTAGATAGAATTTTACTTACATAATTGAGTTTAGAATGTAAATAAGCTCACAATGCATATCCAAGATGTCTTACTTTATACGTATTATATCAAAGTTTCATTTCACCGGTTTTTTTCTTGTTCAACACCTTTTATCTTATGTACCTTTTAAAACTAAGGCTTGGGGCAGAACTCACGGGAGGGGGCTGGGGAGAAATTGGGGGGGGGCCGTGAAAAAATGGAGGGTTCAAAGGGGGGGGCATGAAAATTCTGATGGTCTGAAAGGGGAACCCCCTAAATATTTTGCTCATGATTTGAACCAAATTAAACCTCAGGAGCGGTCGTTTACCGAGTAAATTAAAAAAAATTCTCGCGGCTTCGCGGCAATACCTTCTGAAACATATATTCAGTGATGAATTGGGTGACAGCCATGCAAATGTATTTGTGTACCGTGGACGACTCAATGTGAGACCTTTTTCGCAAAGCCACATATATTTGTAAAGAAATCTCACATTGCTATATATGGACACTGGAGTTGATTTTCACCGTTAGTTTAATGTAGTGTACCATACTGTACATCTCTAGATCTGAAGTTATGTGGGGGGGGGGGGGTACTGTATAATTACACATTAAGAATATTTATAGCCGGGAGGGGGCCTATGAAAATTCTTGGGTTCATTTCGGGGGGGGGGGGGGTGAATGTTTTTGAGAGCGCGAGCGCGGGGGGGGGGGTGCGAAAAATGTTTTGACCAAAATAATTTATCCCCAGCCCCCCCCCCCCTCCGCCGTAAATTCTGACCCCAGCCTAAATAACCATTAAAATAACAATGACAACTATATAATGACTTTAACACCGTTAATTTGATATACAACATCTCACTAGAGTACAATGAGATTGCAAATTAACGTCTTCAAAGTAAAGCCAATGGTAAACTCTACGCTTAAATTTACTTGAGATGATATCTCAGGGGTTTTTTCGTTTCCCTAAAGGGCACTGGAGAAGTTGTCTTAACGTATTTAAAACAATATACGAAAAAGCTCTAATTATCTTGACTCATTTTGATGTATTACGTCACACTAACTGTGAGATACATTTGCATATTCACTCATGACGACACAAACATGAACGGCTGCTACAACAAGAAAATATTGCTCACTTGAGCCGTATGTTTGAAAATTAAGAGTCTCCGATTCGCTTTCGTTCACCTGCGCCACATTTAAGGGCCATGGTATAAAAACAAGGTCAAATAAATGGCATAATTGGATTTAGAAAGCTAATACCCTTGTCTCCGAACTGAGATACATTTTAACGAAATGAAACGTCTAAGCGAGTCGGAGCCTTTCACATTTAGTCGCTAACACTTGCCCCGAGCAAGACGACTAAAATAACATTCTACTACACTAGCCTACCGTGAAAAACTTTAAAAATAAACAGATTTCAAATTTTAAAAAAAAAGACTAAACCAAGTACATCTTTAACAGGACTGGTGTAATTCTAACGTCATGAGCCAAAAACAACCATCATCTCAAATAAGAATGACCTCATCAATGCAATATAAAATGTTGACCTTTTTGTATTTGAAGCGAAATTATTAGTTTTAATGTGTAATGATGGATGACAGAAAGCGTGTGTAAATTTCAAAATTAACTTGTGCATAGTAGAATTAGATTGACATAATGTTTATGAGGTGAAATGAACAATTCCTGGAAATATGCACTCAGAATTGATAGTAGTTATAGCCTTCGCTTTTAATGTGTCTTCTACGCCTGGAAGGTTTGTACACTTCTGTGTGATGGCAACAATGGTCCCAAAGAGAGAGAGAATAAAAATGTACCTTTGTATATCCGGCGGGAAAACACGTTCTCAGCAAGTGTACCCCGCCGAAGCTAAGGTGAAATTGACCAATATGTTTATGGGTAACACGTACGGAAGTATGTTATTTTACCTGCTGAAATATAAGTTTTTAAATACAATGTTTACGTATGATAATGCCTTTATTATTATTAGTATTGTGGCTATGTGCATGTGTTGTATTTGTCTATGTGAAGATGAGTTTCATTGTACAATGTTGTGAAACAATGAAAAAATACAGAATATTCTAGATAAATACTTTGATACTATATTTAATTTTCAATCTCAGCTACTAAAGTTTAATAAGCGTTCTTTCAAGTACATTTGTCATTTGTAGATGACGTTTTAGCAAGTGTTGTTACTGCCAGATATTTTAGTGATTTACTAAATGTTTTCAAAACACTTTAAGTATAATTTAATTGAACATCAATGCTTCAATTGTTAAATTCTCCTGCCAATGTCACTTCTTGTGTACACGGCTTAATAAATAAATAAATATGTATGTATGTATGTATGTATGTATGTATGTATGTATGTATGTATGTATGTATGTATGTATGTATGTATGTATCATTGTATGTATGTATGTATGTATGTATGTATGTATGTATGTATGTATGTATGTATGTATGTATGTATGTATGCATGCATGCATGCATGCATGCATGCATGTACATGCATGTATGTATGTATGTATGTGTGTATGTGTGTATGTATGTATGTATGTATGTATGTATGTATGTATGTATGTATGTATGTATGTATGTATGTATGTATGTATGTATGTATGTATGTATGTATGTATGTATGTATGCATGCATGTATGTGCACTTGGGTGCTCATCTATGTGTGTACGTGTATGTAATACATATGAGCGTGTGTGTGCGCGCGCTCGCTCGCTCGTGCGTGCGTGTGTGTGTGTGTGTGTGTGCGTGTGTGTGTGTGTGTGTGTGTGTGTGTGTGTGTGTGTGTACCATGCCATACCGTACTGTCTGAAACTGTGACCAATGTTTTCCTTATCAATACGATGAAAGTTAAACTTACAAGAATTCGTACAAGATCCAAAAACTAAGATTGTAGGATTAAAGTGTTGATATGTGTCGCAAAGTTAAATCCCATGCGACTGTACACTTTGTTCGGTTGTTTCCCCTCAAGCTCCCTTCTGATGGGTACAATGGCGGGTCCTTACATCTTAGTTTACATACATGTATTACTTGGCTTTCTTTCTTTCTTTTACTTTGTACAGTTAGTTTTTTATCCCTTTTTGTCAGCACACGTACCCTTAATGGCATTTTGATGTCAGTGCTTATAACTCCCAAATCTAAACTCCACAATCGTGATCGCGCATATCATCATTGCAGATTGTTTGGCTTTCCCGATCCCACAAAATGTTACATTTTAACACAGGTCAAAGGTCAGTTTATACTTTTACATTTAACTTAATTTACCATAAGACCTTTTAAGTTGTACACTGTTATCGTCGGTAACTGAAACTATGACAAGGATTTTGACGATCAAATCTATAGAAAATATTCAATTGTATATGTCCCTGCATAAGTCGCTAATGTTACCCCATGATGTCACAAGGTTTTTGTAGTAATAAGTAGCGTCATGCTTATATAATGATTTTCAATTTCATGCCTGATGGTAAACTTTTTTATCTAAAATATATCGACAGCAACGACCTTCTTTTTATTTCTGTTTGTTGGACATGGCAGTCGTAAAAGATACTGTTGATTATCTTTTTGACTCATTGTAATGTTTTAGTGGTTCCTACAACGATATCAGATACATTCATATGACAGGATTGATGGGCCAAGCAGATCACTAACTTTTGTTAAAAGCACGTCGATTTTCACTTTTAAAATAGTTTTCCCCGTCTCATTCACATCCTATTTTTCTGGAAAAAAACAATTCTGAGTTAATTAGAAATCATTGGAAAGCTCGATGGATGCCCGTTCGATCGGAAATAACTTGCTCACATGCAAATGGAATTATTGTTGTCGACAACCGAAGCTAGATTATCTGATTAGTCTATTGTTGTCGTCTGCTCAAGCACGCGCCAAATTTTCTGCAAATTAACCGCGGGAAATGTGTTCTGTCTGTTTCAATATTTTCAAAACAAAGCAGATACAGACAGCACTATCATTGCCTGAACAACGATTCGCGCGTCTTCTCTGCTTAATTAACTATCCTATAAAATCGGCACTAATTGCTTCAGTAATTGTCAGCAATCTCACCCCGTGATATTAACGCTCTTTGTTTTCAAAACTAAATTATGACAATGTGAACTGTTAACGAGGAAATTGTCTGTAACAATAGAAGTGACTAGTTTATAAATTGCAAAGAGAAACACTAACAAACAGTAGAAATCAACACAATGAAATAAACGTAATTGAATTTACAATTGTGGAAAAAAGAAAGAAAAATACAAGCGTGCTCTGTCAACTTCCAACGGAGCATTGTTTGGGTACGTGTCGGTGCTAAACATTTTGTTCTCTGGGAAAATAAGTCTGTATTCTTTTGTCTCCACTTCAAATATTTTAGCAGCCAGTAATCACCGTGAAACCAACTCTACATGTGAAATTTCATGATGGCGGAGCGAGCAGTAGTGCAAACATTTTTGCGCATGCGGATAAGAGCGACCACATTTCGTCTGCAAACTGACCCGTGAATTAAAATGTACAATATTTCAAGGGGTGAAATTACACACAAGTTCTTGCCAATTTA
>NC_135560.1:21746674-21749174 GCF_964340395.1 Glandiceps talaboti | reverse complement strand
TACTAAAACTAAACGAAATAAATACAAACTCGCATGTTTAAATAAAAAAAAAACGTCATCAAAATATTTATTTCATGCTGATAATTGCATAAATATGATTATTACAGAAATGACAAATGAAGATGTGATAATGTTATAATATAATCTAACACAAGTATTCGTATGACTATAATTCAGGGTGTAGCAATGTACGCTTATATTTAGAAGCAGATAGTCTGTAAATTGCAAGTTTTTAAACTCTCTAGTCAAGATAAAATCAATTTGAAACGTCCCTGGTCTGTGGTTTCAAAAGCTGAAATATACAGTGGTGTATATTTCAAAATGAATCTACAACTAAATTTGCTTTTGTAGTGACTGTGGAATAATCCATAACACTTGTAATAAAGTCAATAGGTCAAGAATCTGTTTTCCGGCGACGCTGAGTAAAGGCTTTACTTTTGCCAATTGTCTTCAGTAAGCCGACTCTCCAAATACGTTGTGGCATTGTCGCTTGGTAGTTTTACATGATTAGCCCACCTTGTGTGAAATCTACTTTGAAACCGAGTAAGTTGTTCTCCTGGTTCTGCTGGTCCAATCCAAGTCCATTTCCCCAGCTACACTGCATTCAGCAAGCATGCTGCAAAAGTTAATTATACAAGGTGATTAGTGAGATTGTAACTAAATAAAACCACATTTCATTACTTAGAATCTAATGATTTCATAAATAACGCTAGGGAGCCACAGGAGGCCGACTCGGGGAGACCTCCTTCTAATGTAACATTTCATTGATTTTGAAGAATAGAATTTATACATTGATGTACGTTTCACGCGTATTGTACATATCACGTCGGAATCGATCACATCACAGGGGCCGTAATTATTGTAGATGTCTTTAATATTCTATGTTGATTTTTTTCACTAGGCAACTTGATCATTTCTATGGCCCTTCACTTAATTTCATGCTTGATTCGTTGAAGATTTCGCAAAATTTCTTAGCTTATGAGAAAGATGGGCTACATTTCCCACGAGAAAACACCACATGGAAACTAAAAAGCAATAGTTGTGGCCTATATTTTAATTTTCTGATAGTTTACGTTGTTTATTTCGTAAGCAGATTAGTATCATGAAATATTACACAAAACACTAGTCTTAACCTGTTTCTATAATCCATGGGACAACAAAGGGGTATCGAATTTGTCGAAATATTTTTTCTGATGGCGAAATTGACTACTGTCTTTATTTTAAGTCGGTTAATATATTTGAGGATCACAATTTATAAAACAAAAATTGCTTTTCTTTTTATTTCACTCCTGAATTATTTTAACGCCACCATTTTATGACAAAAGGACATTTTGTTAGAAACGTAAAAACAGATTGTATTCATTTTCACATCACTTTACAGTGAAATATGACTTGGTGTTGGATTTAGATACCATATAAATTCTCTGATTGATTGATTGAGCTGCTTACTAAGAGACAACGAAAACATTAATGAATTTATTTTGTAAATTTCCTTGTAAACAAGTACACTTATATATATATATTGAATACGGAACAGTTCCAGCGACTACTATTAAAAGAACACTTTTGCCTGAACAGAACACGAGGCAAGAAATGTACAAACAAATATGGCGGTGAAAATATTCAGTTCTGAAAAGTTCAAATTATCTAGCTGGTTTTTAACGGGATATTAATTTAGGAAGCCTCAAAATATTTGAACGCCACGGAAGATTATCGTCTAGTATTTGATACAGTAATAATACCCACACGTTTTGAAGTTTTACAGTTTAAAAAGGTTCCAAAATCCTTGAAAAATTATCAACCAGGATTTTAGCCTGTTCTGGAAGACCAGTGCGGTCTATATTTTTTTCCTAGCCCCTTTATTCCATCTGATGCGTTATGCACAATAGAATAGAATAGAATAGAATAGAATAGAATAGAATAGAATAGAATAGAATAGAATAGAATAGAATAGAATAGAATAGAATAGAATAGAATAGAATAGAATAGAGGCTCTGTGAATACTAAAACAGAACGGATACAAACCAACTTTGTCGCATGTAGCAATCATACAGTGTATAAAAATAATTGTAGTATTTTTAGATACGTGTAGTTCATTTTATAGCAACAAAATTATAGTCCTACTACTTCCCCTGAAATGTTTTTAAGTGTAGATTTGATTGATAAATAGTATGGGAAGATATCACACATAATTTAATTGTGGTTGATAGAATGTCATTGGTCCGAAATTATTGTGACGTACTTGACGCATATACCACTGTTTGGCAATTACAGGATATTACAAGTGAACTGTGATTACGACTAGGTCATTGCCATGGCAGTGACTGTATTTGTAGAGTTTAAACCATCACAGACAGACAGACAGACAGACAGACAGACAGACAGACAGACAGACAGACAGACAGCAAAGTAAGCGAATAGAGGACAGACTACGTGACTCCGACTTCATGATTTTTTTTGCCATTTCCTCCACGAAATTTGCACTGTCGTAAAAATGATC